>NW_027649905.1:145000-385000 GCF_965287045.1 Carcharhinus amblyrhynchos | reverse complement strand
GCCAAATGCAGGCAAATGGGGTTAATTTAAATCGGCATTTTGGTCAGCATGGATCAGTTTGGCTGAAGGGCCTGTCTCCATGCCGTACATTCTATGATTCTACGAGTTTGTAAATCGGTATGCGGTAAAAGTTTATTTATTAATCACAAGTAAGGCTTACACTGCAATGAAGTTACTGTGAAATTCCCCTAGTTTGCCACACTCCGGTGCCTGTTTGGGTCTATGCACCCTAACCAACACCTTTCAGACTGTGGGAAGAAACTGGAGCACCCAGAGGAAACCCATGCAATACGGGAGAACATGCACACTCCACAGAGACAGTGACCTGAGCCAGAATCGAACTCAAGTCCCTGGCGCCATGAGGAAGCGATGCTAACCACTGTGCTGCTCACAAGCATACAGTATGCTTTGTCTACATAGCGCATAAGAAACAATACTTTTCACTTTATACTAATACATATGACAATAAGTCAAAGCAAAATCCCACCAGTTGGCATGATGGCCACCATCTCCCCCTACATTTATCTAGTTCTCTTTTGAAAGCCACATTTGAATCTGCCTCTGCCACATTCTGTGCATTCCAGATCCAAACAAGTTGCTGTGTATAAAAGAAAACATTTTCCACATGTTGCCTCTGGTTCTTTTATGTGCTGGTTAGGTAAATTGGCAATGCTAAATTGCCACTTAGTGTCGGGGGGATTAGCAAGGTAAATACGTGGGATTACAGGAGTAGGGCGTGGGTGGAATTGTGGTCGGTACAGACTTAACAGGCTGAATGGCGTCTTCTTGCACTGTAGGAATTCTAAGATTCAGTTACCTTAAATCAGTGTTCATTGGTTTTCAACCTTTCCAAGTTTGTTTTTGTTGTTAATGTCTCATTTTGACTCATGTGCTCTGATTCTGTCTTTATCTGTGTCTGTTCCTACTCTCCAGTTCTGATTTCTGCTCCCATTTCTTGCTCCTGTGTGTCTATTGTAATCTGATGAAAATGCGCAGGATCAAATCACTTCATTCTCCTATTGCTCTACCCTCTAATTAGTTTTACATAAGGTTAAGTGTTTGTAGCAGCACCACAAGGATCTCGCATGAATATCAGCAGCCCCGGAGACTTCTGTTTGCCCAGTGACCAGATCAATCTGGAGAGGAAAACCGGCTAAGATTTCAAAACCTACATACCAGAGATGTCGGACCCTATCCTCTCATTACTGATGCTGGTTGATTTCTGTGTTAATTTCAACAGATTGTGCTCCTCTTCCTGGTATCCTGCATTAGCAGCTTTTTTCCTCTTCACCGTGGTGCTGTCCTGACTACATGAGATCCATCCAATTAGTGGGTTAGCTGCATTCGCATTGCTCGTAATATTAAAAACAGCCAGATTCTTCGTAGACACTTGCACACACTGAACCACTTGTCTCTGTCGTTCTCATCTCTTCATGATTTTATTTTTGCCTTTTCTCTTATGCATATGTTTCCCTACTCTCTTCTCTGTCTCACATGCTTGTATTTTGTGTCTCACAAGCCGGTCAAGGGAAGAATATAATCCAGGAAATCAGAAGACCTCCCTATTCTTTGAAATTGTGCAATGTAATTCTTAGTGTTCAACAAAGAGATTTAAAGTTTGATAGTAAGGGCAGCATGTGCAGTGGTGCAGCATCCCCCCCAGTGCTACATTAGAGAGACGGACAGCCTAGACTGTGCGTTAAGCACGGCCTTTAGGAATTGGATTGAAACACCAAACGGGTCCCTTCAAGCCAACAGCAACAGTGCCATTAAACATTTATATCACGTCTTTAAAACCTCTCATTGTTCTTTACAACTGGAAGTCAAACTCAAACAGGAAGAGGCTCTTAAGGAAAATGGTGTAATGAAGTGGATTCAGTTGCCTCTAGTGAACCTACCATGGCTCTGTTGCAGTGCCCTTGCCTTCCTAAACGTCCATGAAGCATTTGATTTGCTTTTCTTGCGTATACATAAGAATGACAACTAACATTTAATCTTTCCCTTGTTTGGCAAAGATGTGCTAATGTAAAACTGGAGAAGTTATCAATAATCATGTTGCAAGATTCCTATTACTTTATTGTTGAGTGTGAATTGAGGTGACAGTGCTAACAGATTCCGATTTTATATATGGGGGGGTGGGTGGAGAATTCAGTCACACATTATCATTTTTGTTTTTTGCTGACTGTTCTCTTAATTTCCTTGCAGCCAGGCCAGTCATTGATGCCGAGCTCAGTCCGAACACAATTATTGCACGAGCTGGCTTACCTGGGAAGATTGTTGTTGCAACTTGTACATCTGCCAATGGGAAGCCACCAGGTATCATCACCTGGGAGACGAAAGTTAATGGGGAGACGATTGTCAAAGAATCTCGAAACCAAAATGGCACTATCACCATGACCAGCCAATACCTGCTGGTCCCATCCAGAGAGGCTCACCGGCAACCACTGACATGTGTCGTGAATTACCAAATGGACCGCACCACCAAAGTGCTGATGTTAAACGTGCAGTGTGAGTATCCATTATATCATTGTTATTAATGTTCTGAAAACTGAGCAAAAGCATGTTTGTATTCTCCTGTGATTAACGCATGGAACTTCACTCATGCCCACCTGCATGTGCACCCCCTACATCTATCTCTGGTGTATCTGCACTCTAATGCCCATGGACAGCAGCCTCACTGTGACACTCAACTCCCTGCTAAGATGAGCTGAATTCCTTGTGCTGCTCAAATGTAGGGAGTTGCCTCAAAACACTTTTCACAAAGGATTAGATAGTGGACATCCAGTGGCCAAGCAAAGGATAGGCTGAAAAGAAGAACTTTGAAACGGTTTTTCAAAGTGAGGTAGGTGGAAATCAGACTGAACAAGGCAAGAAATTCCAGAGGACGAGAAGGTAGACCTGAACAAGCAGTTATTGGTCATGAGACGGGGACAAGGACACTCACTGTAACTGACTCTGGAATACCTCACATGCAGTAGACCAGCATCACTCAGTGTAACATAATGTTTTCTCAGGTCCTCCATTAGCACTCCATTAGTTGGGGAATGATGGGCCATCAAGGTCTAATCAACCAGGAGCAGGTCTCGGAAGCAAGGTCAAGTTTACATGTGGACAGTTGTGCTGTCAGCAGATATTTAAGACAAAAATGTTAAATGAAGTAAAATGTTTGGACACTTGGGTTTGATTACAACTGAAACTATCTCTGAATTCTCTATGTTGGTAACATTACTTCTCTGTGCAGATGAACCTGAGGTTACAGTGGAAGGATTTGATGGGAATTGGTACTTGAACCGGGAAGATGTGCGTCTGACGTGTAAAGCAGATGGGAACCCACCTGCAACGAATTATAAGTGGAAGATGTAAGTACACACACTGGAAATATATTGCCAGTCCATTTGTAAAAGAATATATTTGGTTGATATCTTGGATGGAAAATAAACATCAGAACTAAGCTTTTCTGACAGCCTCTCCACCCACAACACAGTCCATTTTTTTCCCCCTTTCAAAGCCTATTGTGAGTTTTTAGTGTTTACAGATTTTCCTTTCATCTCAGCTGCTTTCTTTATGTTTTACCAGGGGCAACTGTCAGAGGGATGTCCCCTCTATCTCTGTAATTCTCTCCAGCTCTGTAGCTCTCCATCATCTCTGTGCTCCTCTAATTTTGGACTCTTGAGCCAACCCATTTTTCATGGCTGCATCCTTGATGGCCACGCCTTCAGCTGCTTGGGCCTTAATCTCTTGAATTCTCTTCATAAACCTCTCCAATCCTGTCTCCTCCGTTAAAATGCTTCTTAAAACCAACCACTCCTTATGTGACTCAGTGTCAAATTTTATTTAGTTCTTGTGAAGCAACTTGGAATGTTTCACTTCATTAAAGGTGCAAGTTGGTGTGTCCATTGGGTATCCCCATGGCAAAGGCATTGTCACCAGGTGTCCCCACAGCAAAGGCAGTGTCAACAGCAACATCCTCAGAGTAGGATTGCCTCTCTCAACATTTGGTTACACTGACCAATCCACTGCAGTTAAGATGAGAGCCATAAATGTTTAGCAGAACCTGTGTGTGAAATTGTTGGAAACTTTTTACTGTTTTTTAAAATCTTTTGATTCAAAGTTTGTGAGATGGAGCTGATTGTGGAAAGTGCTGGGTTTGTACCAAGTTGTTAATGCCTGAGCTCCGAAACAGCAGCTAACCCTGAACGTAGGCCGTTGCCCTCCTGCAGTAATGTCCTTCCCCTCACAGCCATCCTTGTATCCTCAAGCAGTCATGTCGGTGTTATTGGTGTCTATTGGTAGATTAGTTTGTATTTTGGATGAGCAATGGGCTGAGACTGCCAAAGCTTGTTGAACTTTGACATTTATAGCTGTCAGATTCTGGTCTGGATTTAAGGTTGGTCCCAGAGATCATTTGTATCTGGCTCTGTTACCCAACAACAACTTGTATTTATATAGTGCCTTTAAGGTAATTAACGGTCCTGAGGAGTTTGATGGGAACATTATAAAACAAAGGTTTGACATGGAGTCATATAAGGAGGTATCAAGACAGATGATTAATGGGTAGGTTTGAGATTGAGGAGAAAGACTTAAGGATGAATTTCACAGCTTAATGTTGAGGTAGCGAAAGGCCTGACTGTCAACACTGGAGCAGTTAAAAAACTGGGATGTTCAGGTGGCCAACCTCACCTGTATTTTCCTCAGTAATCTTCTGTCCTTAGGATTGCTGTGTAGTGAAGGACTATTTTTAATGGTTATTGTAATGCATTCTCACTGGTAATAGTAGTGGGATAGGGTACCAGTCATCACAACATCGATGGAGGCAATACCCAGTTCAAATGGTGTCCATCCTTTATTCAGTATCTGCATGGCTCAGGTGGCAGTTGGCACGACTGATTAGGGTGAGGTCAGGCATGTCAGAGCAGGGAGCACAGCATGGCAATACAGGGCTGAATTGGAGAAAGAGAGTAGGAAGCATGAAAAACTTGATAAATAGTTCAGGAAATGAAAATGATGTTTAAATGAGTGAATAAGTACTGCCTTGACAAGACCGGATGAGCAAGTGTGGGCACTCCTCAATGTTTGATTTGACTTCAGAACTTGCCCAGATTTTGTTTGTTTTTATGTTGAAATATCATCTGCAGTGCAACTCAAAACTCGTGCTACAATGCTCACTGCACTTGAGTTTCACTTGAGCAACATTGGGTTTCACTGGGCAATGTCACCTTTACAGCAGTTTCGTTGTTTATGGAAACAAACACATTTAACCACTTGGACCATGAGTGGCAGTGGGAGGATGTATTTGTGCATGTGTTTTAACTGAAAACTATGGCCTCTTCAGGCCCAAACAGATCCTGCGATAATGATTCACTTATTCTACTACAAATTATTTGGGTGGTTGTTTTAGCTTTTGCGGATTATTTTTGGGTCAGGCTGCCAGGCTTGATGGTCACTTTAATCGGCTGTTGTGATCTCGCGCTGCAGCTTAATTAACAGAAACATTTTATTAAAATGTTCAAAGAACTGTTTTATCTTTGAATGCATCTGTGCAGGTGGATGATAGGTCAAGTACCTTTTAATCAGCTTCTAACCCCCTGAAGTCCCATCTGTTCCAACAAATGATGGAAGTAAATTGCAATTGTGAGCAGGGGGAAGTAGCATGTTTATTAGAAAATCAAAGCATCCAGAGGTGTAACTGTTGTGGATGGAAAAATATTGTTGTGGGGGTTTAAGTGGGGCAAGTTTTTGTTGTCCTTTCTCTGTGTTTCATTAGTAGTTAATGCTGAGTTTTTAAGTGAATGAGGATTTAATGGATAGATTCAGTGGCAGATGTGGCATGCAGGGTTGGATACAGCAATAGCTGCGTTGAGTCAGAACATGCCAGTGTGATCTAACTAAGGTTGGCAGCTTGATCCAATTCCCGGTGAGCCTAAATTGAATTCAAATGGTTGTTTCTGGCAAGGATCTGAATGTTATATTAATCTCATGTTAGCTGCTCATGCAACATTGGATCAGTTACGCCAATAATGCTAAGAATTGTAATAATAAAACTACACCCCCCCCAACTCCTACTTCAGTAAAATAGTGGAAATTCTCAGCCTTTTCTGGAACTCTAGTAACCTGTTGAGGGTTTATTGGTTGGGAATGATCTATTTTACAGAGTGCATTGGGATTTGACTGTTTTTCAGTCATTTATAAATGGTGTTATTTGTTCATCAATCGGAGGTGTGATTTGGAATCATACTTTAGGAGATGGCCCATTGAGACAACCCAATTAGTCCCAGTCCTTTTTTTCCATATCCCTGCATTTCTTTCTGTTTCAAGTACTTAACCAATCTTGTTTGGAACATAACTATCAAATTTGTATCCAGTACTCTATCAGGCAGTATGTTTCAAATCTTATTCATTGCATTAAAGTGTTTTTTAATTAATTGGTGGGACATGTGCATCGCTGGCTGGCCAGCATTTATTGCCCATCTCTGGTTGCCCTTCAACTGAGTGACTTGCAAGGCCATTTCCGAGGACAGTTGAAAATCAACTGTCTTATTGTGGTTTTGGAATCATGTGTAGGCCAGACCAGATAAGAGTGACAGATTTCCTTCCCTAAACGACATTAATGAACCAGATGGGTTTTTCCCACAATCAACAATGGTTTCTTGGTCATCATTAGATTCTTAATTCCAGATTTTTTTTATTGAATTCAAATTCCATCAGCTGCAGTGGTGGGATTTAAGCCCAACGCCCCAGAACATCAGCTGAGTTTCTAGATTAATAATCTAGCAGTAATACCACTAGGCCATCCCCTCCCCTCTGGTTCTTTGCCAGCCAACTTCTCCACTAGAATTCTCTATCCTTGTTCACCTCACCACTACTGCCAGTGAGAACAGAGAATTTGATGCTCAGCCAAAACTCAATTCCTGGCAACAGGACCGAACAATCCCGGCTCCGGCAAGGTCAGAAAATTCTGACCATTATCTACCTTTCTGCCATTCGAACCATTTCTGTTCACTTTAAACACCTCTATCAAATCCCCGTTCTAAGTCAAGCTACTCCAGTTTATACATGTAACTATTCCCACTGTCCTGAATTATTCCAATAAATTCTTCTGCCTTGACCAGCAGAATTCCATTTTGTTCCCTAATCAGCCCCATTGTTTCTCTTACAACCCTTTCACTGATGATATTCTTATAGAAGATCTTTGCATTCCCTTTTTTTGTTCTGTGTCAATCTATTCCTCTATTCTCTCTGTTATATCTCCAGCATACTCCTGTTTGCTCCATCCAGTGCCATCAGCATATTGATTTCTTCATTTTCTTTCGCTGCTGTGATTCATTAACGTTTTTGAGTGAGCAGATTCCAGATGTTGTTGTTAAGTAAGTTAGCTCGACAAACCAAATTACTCATCACAAATTACCATATGGTTGGGTTGGCTTGATAACCGAACATCTGAATGCATAGTTCAAGTTAATTGGAATTCTCACAGCCTGGTTGCAAGGCTCAGCTAAGGGGTTTGGAAAGGAACACTCATTGGAAACTGCACTGAAGAAATGTTTATTATTTCTGGACAGTTTCAGAAGAAAGGGCCAGCAGAACTGTTGGGTGCATCATCTTTTCCTCACCCTGTTCTTTGCCCAAATTTAATTCTCCCTCTTCAGATTGTTGGGGAGGGAACACTAATTAGTTATTTCACTGTGAGGTTCAGTTATACATGGATTAAAAGTACCGTGCTTTCCTTCATCAGTGAGCCTTAATGCTAACCTCCAAGTTTTCAGTTCTGTACATCACAGAATCACAGAATTGTTACAGTGCAGAAGGAGGCTATTTGACTAGTCATGTCTGTTGGGGCAATTTGCCTAGTGCCATTCCCCTCCCTTCTCCCTGCAACCCTCCATGTCCTCTTTAGGTAACTATCTAATTCCCTCTTGAATGCCTTGATTGAACCTGCCTACACCGCACCTTCATTCCAGAACCTAATCACTCGCTGTGTGAAAACGATTCTCATGAATCTTTTCTTCACTCTTCATATCTTTCCTAAACTGTGGCACTAAGAACTGCACACAACACTTCAGCTGAGACCAAACCAATGCTCTATACAAGTTTAACATAATGTCCTTGCTTTTATAAGCTGTGCCCCTATTTATAACACCTAGGGAAATTGTGTGTTTTGATAATCGTCCTGACCTGCCACCTTCAATGATTTATGCACATGTACACCCACGTTCCTTTGTTCCTGCAAGTCTTTAGAATTGTATATTTTTGTTTTATATTGTCTCTCCATGTTCTTCCTACCAAAAGTTTTCCACTTCTTGCCTTCCTGCGTTAAGTTTTGTCTGCGGCTTGTCCCCTTCTCTGGACGAAATTTTATTTAAAAAATGGCAGGGTGTTGTCTCTGGCGGGTGGGGGGTGAGGGTGGTGTCTGAGGGGCTCCCCTCACCACCCTCAATCAGAGATTCAGGACCTCTTTCCACCACCACCACCACCATCCCGCCCCCCATATACCGTTCAATACAGGCTCATAATCAAATTTCAATGAATGAATTCCCCCCTCCATGAGGCACTCACTGGGGCCAACCCCTGGCATAGGTTGGCCTGGGCATGGTGCCAACCTAGCAGTGCCAACCTGTGCCAAGGAGCAATGCCAAGGGACATTGCCTGGCCATGTCCCTCACCCTGGGGGTGCTATACTCATCTTTACGCGCCCCGCGAGGACCCCCAGAACATTTCACATCTAGATGACGTGTGACGTCACTCCAGTGCCTACTGAAAATCTGGTTTGGGGGGTGGCGGTGGTGGATGTATTAAAATTATCTTTCCATGGTCCCACAGTGTGTTTCACACCATTCGACCAGTGAGGGGCCAGGAAGATTGGAACTTGAAAAGTGGCCAGCGTGGTTTTGAATGCCTACTGCCGTTCCCACAGACGAGGAGTGCAGGCTCAAAATCACCCCCTCGATGTCTTTTTGAAGTTTTATCCACCTTGCACTTCATAATACTTCCAAGTTTTAAAGAACAAAGCGCAAAAAACAAGGAACAATACAGCACAGGAACAGGCACTTCGGCCGTCCAAGCCTGTGCCAGTCATGATGCCCTAACTAAATTGAAAAAAACCTTTTTGGCCCTTACTCAGTCCATATCCTGATACTCCCTCCCTATTCATGTACCCATTGAGATGCCTCTTAAATGTTGCTAATGTGCCTATTTGCACCACCACTTCTTGCAGCGCATTCCAGGCACCCATGACTGTCTGCATGAAAAACTTCCCCCACACATCTCCCTTAAACTTTTCCCCTCTCACCTTGAACCTGTGCCCCCTTGATAGCCTCTGACTATCCTCCTTGTCTATGCCTCTCATAATTTTGTAGACAATCAGGTCTCAGCCTTCGTCTTTCCAGTGAAATCAATCCTAGTCTATTCGGCCTCTCCTCATAGTCAACGCCCTCAAGACCAGGCAACATCCTGGTGAACCTTCTTGGCACTCTCTCCAAAGCTTCTACGTCCTTCTGGTAGTATGGCAACCAGAACTGCACGTAATACTTCAAATGCAGCCTAACCAAGGTTTTATATAACAGCAACATGATTTCCTAACTCTTGTACTGAGTGCCCCAGTTGCTGAAGGCAAGCATGCCATATACTTCTTAGTCATCTTGGCCACCTATGTTGCCACTTTTAGGGACCTGCATGCTCAGATCCTTCTGTATGTTAAAGTTCTTAAGGGTTCTGTTATTTACAGTATAATTTGCACCTAAATTTGATCCTCCAAAATGCATCACCTCACATTTGTTCCGATTAAACTCCATCTGCCATTTCTGTGCCCAAGTCTCCAAACTATCTATATTCTGTTGTATTCTCTGACAGTCCCCAGCACTATTTGGATTTACTTGTTTACCGTGGGTGGCACGGTAGCACAGTGGTTAGCGCTGCTGCTTCACAGCTCCAGGGACCTGGGTTCAATTCCCGGCTCGGGTCACTGTCTGTGTAGAGTTTGCACATTCTCCCCTTGTCTGCGTGGGTTTCTTCTGGGTACTCTGGTTTCCTCCCACAGTCCAAAGATGTGCAGGTTAGGTTGATTGACCATGCTAAGAAATTGCCCCTTAGTGCCCTGGGACGCGTAGGTTAGACGCGTAGGAGCCGCCGCTGGTGCAGATCTTGGTGGTAGTAGCAAATATTCAAACGAGAACTTTGAAGGCCGAAGTGGAGAAGGGTTCCATGTGAACAGCAGTTGAACATAGGTCAGTCGGTCCTAAGAGGAAAATATGTAGCGATATGGGGGTAAGGCCTGGGTGGGATTGTGTTCGGTGCAGACTCGATAGGCCGAAGGGTCTCTCACTGCACTGTAGGGTTCTATGATTCTATGAATATTTCCAGTTACCATTCATCTGAGCATGTGTGAGATTGAAGTGATGTTCTATGATATGTGGGAACAATTTTGAGCTAGGTTGGTTGAAATGCTCAAACCTATGTTGGCATCGCTGTGGATGTGAAAAACTGGGTGTTTGATGCATTCTTACCAGTCTGTCTTCCATTGATTTATTTTTAATTAAAATGTGGAACCTTGAGTTTAGTGAATACATTTAGATAACAGAGACATCTATATCAGACTCCTATTTATTGACTACAGCTCAGCCTTTAACACTATTATTCCCACAAAACTCATCTCCAAACTCCGTGGCATGGGCGTCAACTCCTTTGTCTGCAACTCGATCCTGAACTTCCTAACCCACAGACCACAGTCAGTAAGGATAGGCAACAACACCTTCTCCACGATCATCCTCAACATCGGTGCCCCACAAGGCTGTGTTCTCAGCCCCTGACTACACTCCTTATACACCTATGACTGTGTGGCCAAATTCCCCTCCAATTCAATTTTCAAGGTTGCTGATGTCACCACTGTAGTGGATCAGATCTCAAACAATGGCATGAAGGAGTTCAGGAACGAGAGAGAGTCTGGTGAACTGGTTCTGCAACAATAATCTCTCCCTCAATGTCAACAAAACGAAGAAGATTGTCGTCGACTTCAAAAAATGTAGAGGATTCTTTGATTTGATTTATTATTGTCACATGTATTAACATACAGTGAAAAGTATTGTTTCGTGCACGCTATACAGACAAAACATACAGTCCATAGAGAACGAAACAGGGGAATGCAGAATGTAGTGTTGCAGTCATAGCTAGGGTGTAAGGAAAGATCAACTTAATGCAAGGGAAGTCCATTCAAAAGCCTAACAGCAGCAAGGAAGAAGCCGATCTTGAGTCGGTTGGTATATGACCTCAGACTTTTGTAGCTTTTTCCCAAAGGAAGAAAGTGGAAGAGAGAATGTCTGGAGTGCATGGGGTCCTTAATCCTCCTGAAACTAGGGTCAATTTAGCATTTAGGAGAACATGTGGGCTGTGGGAGGAAACTCGAGCACCCGAAGGAAATCCACACAGGCACAGGGAGAATGTGCAACGGGGACAAAGTAGAAAGGGTCGAGAGTTTCAAGTTTTTAGATCACTGACAACCTGTCCAGGTCCCCCCATGCTGACACTATAGTTACAAAAGCCCACCAATACCTCTACTTTCTCAAAAGACAAAGGAAATTTGGCATGTCAGCCACGACCCTCACCAACTTTTATAGATGTACCATAGAAAGCATTCTTTCTCGTTGTATCACAGCTTGGTATGGCTCCTGCTCCACCCAAGCAAGAAACTACAAAAGGTTGTGAATGTAGCCCAATCCATCACACAAATCAGTCTCCCATCCATTGACTCTGTCTACACTTCCCGCTGCCTCAGCAAAGCAGCCAGCATACTTAAGGACCCCACGCACCCCGGACATTCTCTCTTCCACCTTCTTCCATCAGGAAAAAGATACAAAAGTCTGAGATCACGTATCAACCGACTCAACAACAGCTTCTTTCCTGCTGCCGTCAGACTTTTGAATGGACATATTTTGCATTAAATTGATCTTTCTCTACACCCTAGCTATGACTGTAACACTACATTCTGTACTCGCTCATTTTCTTCTCCATGAATGGTATGCTTTGCCTGTATAATGTGCAAGAAACAATACTTTGTACTATATTGCTAATAAATGTGACAATAATAAATGCTAAATTGCTAATCCCCCTGGAACTAGGGTCAGACTAAATACATGGGGTTACAAGGATAGGGTGAGATTGTTGTTAGTGCAGGTGCGATGGGCCAAATGGCCCCGTGTACTGTAAGGATTTTATCACCTCATAAGTCAAATCAACTCTATTCAACTGAGCATTAGACAGTGAATTATGAAGGAAGAAATGAAACTGACTTTTAATGGCCAAAAGCAGTTTGACTGTCTCCCAGTATGTATGATGTCTGTGCACAGTATCTCTGTATTTATAAAATCCCTACAATGCAGAAAGAGGTCATTCGACCTTTCGAGTCTGCACCAACTCTCTGAAAGAGCATCCTACCCAGGCCCTCCCCCCTCCCATAATACCTCACATTTTCCATGGCTGATCCACCTAACCTGCACATCTTTGGGCTGTGGGAGGAAACTGGAGAACCTGAAGGAAATCCGCAAAGGCACGGGAAGAATGTGCAAACCTCATAAGGCTGGAATCAAATCCAGGTCCCTGATGCTGTGAGGCAGCAAGCAGCACTAGCCACTGTGCTATCGTGCATTCAATTTCCTATCTGTTGTATAACACTGCCCTGCATATTGAGGTTAATGAGAGATTTCTAGTCTGCTAGTGAGTGAGCGGTTGACAGAGCCTCGACAAAAATCAGGAGGTGGCTTTCACAATATTGCTCTCTTATCTGGGAACTGTACTTATTCAAAACACGCTCTGTGCTGTCCAAATCCATTCATTTGTTTCCCATAACCTTATATCTCCTGAGGTCAGGTGACTGTTGTCATTTTTAAAAACCACATCTCATTGCCACAGCTGCATCACCCAATCAGCAAATTGACTCATTGTTCATAATGGAAGCAGTGGGCAAGGGCATGCATACCCTTTGAGATGTAAATTAACTGTATGGGTATTATCCATATGAACAGATGTGTTACGCAGGAACTTCAGTTATTTGGTTGGGGCAGGGTTTGTGAGAGGAGGTGGGTTTTGTGGGAGAGGCAGAGTTGATATTTTCTGAGATTTGGACTGAGGTGGCGATTCTTCCAGCCCATTGCACTGCCAGGAAACATCAGCGGAGGCTGTTTCACATACTTCCCAATGGGCGCCACGGCCTCCACAAGTCCCCCAGGCAGAGATTGCCAGAAATTGGCATGGAGCTGATTGCAATATGGAAATTACGATTTCCATTTGACTGGCGGGACTAGGACTGAAGTCTTCAGGCCTGCGAGAGTCTCCACACACTGCCGCCAACTCCACCCCCCACACCCCCAACTCCAGACCGGGAATGTTCCCTCCAGCACGGTTTGCTATTGTTCTCCCCTAACGGGGAACAGGCAGCCCACCACACTAAGGAAAAGAGGCCATTAAGGCCCCCCAGGACTGCCGACCTGGCTCTGCCCATGGGGCAAACTGGCACCTTGGCACTGCTCACCAGGTATCAGGCGGTGTGAAGGGGTGGAGCCACAAGGCCCATGGTCTATTGTGGAGACAGTCGGTGGGGATGGGAGGAACCCAGTGCCACTCTGCATTGGGATCGCAGGCAGAGGGAGAGAAGAGGTGATCAGGGCTGGCCATTCTGCAGGGGTGGGGTATCGGGGTCACTGGAGGGCTGTCTGGGTGGGCTGAGGTGGGGGAGGTTAGTGGACATAAAGACTGGCTCAGTGTGGTCTGGGAGTCAAGGGGTGATGGATGGATGGAGGAGGTGGGCTGGTCAGCGATGGGGTGATAACAGGCTGGCCAGTGATATGGGGCCACTGCGCATGTGCGATCTCCACGCTGACAGAATGGTGCATATGCAATGACCCACTCAGTACTATGCTGCCAGCCTCTTGGGCAGGAATAGACGCCACCCCCTGCTTTCCAGAGTGAATCATGCCAGGACACACTGATAGTGTCAAAGATTCATTCTGGAAATCACGCTAAAATAACTAGCGGGATTTACTCCCTCTTTCCCACAAATTGGAGACTTAGATTTTTTTGGGAGATTTCCTGCCTGGATGCTTAATCACAAACTCCCAAAGCAACAGTGGAGCCTTTGATCTGTGTGAGTCTATTGTTTTGAAAACTGGCAATTCGGTTGTTATTACACATATACATATTGGATCAATTTGTCAACATCTCTCTGCCTATAGGCAATCTCCCAAATATGTGGTTCCCTGTTCCGGTTCTGCTATTAACCCGGAACGATAGCAGAGTAAAAATTTGTCAGGCAGTGGTTTTAAACGGCTGGAATTGGATCAGCCGTTATTTGTAGACAGCTCCTAATATTTAATACTATTGACTACAATGGAATTGAATCGCAGGTGCTGTGTTTAACTGGCAGTTGGTCCAAAGCCACCCATCTTGGGCCACTGTACTTTCCCGAAGATCTGAGTTAAGATGGTTGGGCACTGTTTGAGTGTGGTTTCACCTTTCACTGGGTGTGCTGCCTGCATATTAGCTCTGCAGCTTTAGATATAAATAAACAGCAACTGCACCAGCTTCAATCAGGATTCTTCAGCTAAATTCTTGAGGTGGTCTCCTTGTTCCAAGACCAGTGATACAACACAAATACAGTTTAGTTTTTAGTTATCTCTCATGGTGCATTACATAATGAAGGGATGCAGGATTTCTTTTGCTGTAATGTTATTCAGAACACTAGCCTCACATGACAGTGCCATGTGACCTTGTTTTTGGTCTGCTTTGTTCTGTCTATCTTTGCACAGGGGATCTTTCACAACAGTTTCTGTCCATACAAAACTCAAGTTTAATACCTTTAACTGCAACCAGGCCAAGTGCCAGATTGTGAGTGATTGGACAGGGCTTAACTGTGATTGTGATGATGGGAGAAACAGAATTTATCCTGACAATTAATCGGCTTTTCAGCGCTCTGAGCTTATTCATCACTTGCCTGTCAGTGCAGAATTGCACACAATAACAGTCAGAGCACAACACAGCAGTGTTAAAGGGTTTGAGTTTTACGAGCTCAGAGGCACCTGCAGCCATTGCCAATCAGCAGTTGCAATTGGTATAGCAATAAAGTGGAAAGGCTTGTCATCAGAACAACAGCGCTACACCTTGATGCACTTTTATCTTTTGGGACATTGTCATTTCAGACATTGTACGGCTGCTGCTTTTAGGCTGATTGATTGGGTACTAAAATTGTCCCTAAATTGGACCTCCCTGATCCTCGCACGTTAGGCGTAGACTAAAATCATGAATAGGTCACTGAGATAGTAGGACGGCGGCGCGGGCTCGTTGGGCCGAAGGGCCTGTTTCCCGTGCTGTGTTGTTCTTTGTTCTTTGTTCTTTGCTTGCAGTAGAGGCTGGAAGCAGAGAAGCTTTCTACTTTTGGATTAGGAGTGTGTATCTAGTGGTTAACGGTGCTACAAGCTGCTGCACAGGCCGAACAATTTCAGGTTTAAATAATGTGCTGTGCTGCATTTATTGTTCTCCATTGGGATGCCATTAGTGATCTCTGCACCGCAGACAAAGAACAGAGAAAATTAGCCAGGAGTTCTGTTTCGCTGTTGTTCAGGAAAGGTTGTAAGAACAGTGCCAACAAATGCAGAGCAGTCAGCTTCACATCAACAGTGGCCAATCTTCTGGAAATAATTATTTGGAACAGAATTAACCGTAGAATCCATTAGAATGCCTCCAGAAGGCACCCATTGACTCTGCATCGACCACAATCATACACAGGCCCTATTCCCGTAACCCCACATATTTACCCTGCTAATAATCCCCTGACACAAGGGCCAATTTGACACAGGCAATCAACCTAACCCATACATCTTTGGAGTATGGAAGGAAATCAGAGCACCTGGAGGAAACCCACGCAGACATGGAGAGAACATGCAAACTCCACACAGTGATCCAAGGCCAAAATTGAACACGGGCTCCTGTGAGGCAGCAGTGCTAACCACTGTGCCATTGTGCCACCCGCAATTAGTAGTCACATGGGAAATGTGGGTTGATAAGGAAGAAGCAGTATGGATTTCTAAAGGGGGAATCGTGTTTAAGAAACTTGTCAAAGTTTTTGAGGACATAACAGAAAGGATTGAGGAGGGTAATGCTGGTGTATGTGGACATGGTATTTGATAGAGTACCGCACTGTCTGTATTGCTGTTCCTGATACATATTAATGATCTAGATCTTGGTGTGCAGAACGCAGTTTCAAAGTATGTGGATGATGCAAAATTTGAAAGTATTATGAACTGAAGAGTATAGATAAGTTGGTGTGCTGGCAGATGGTTCAATGTGGATATGTGTGAGCTGATGCATTTTGGTAGGAAAAACATGGAAACACAGCGGAGGCTGTTTCCAGGGCTTCCTGCTGGACACCATGGCCTCTGCGCATCTCCAGCCGTATAACTTATAACTGTATAATTTATTCAAATGTGCATTTTAAAACAATTTACTTTTCATTGGCGGGCCCATGACTGAAATCTCCAAGCTCGCTAGCCTCCCATCAACCACCCCCTCCCCCTGCCAGGAATGTTTCACTCCAGCAGAGTTTACAACAGATCCCAGTGAACAGGAGCTGACAGCCCAACACTATTGGAGTGAAGAGGGGTCCGTCAGGGCCCCACAGGAGGTCGTGGGTACAACTGTACAGGCCACTGGTGAGGCCGCAGCTGGAGTTTTGGTCGCCGCACTTGCGCAAGGATATTTTGGCCTTGGAGGGAGTGCAGAGGAGGTTCACTAGGCTGATACCGGAGTTGAGGGGGTTGAGCTATGAGGAGAGGCTGAATAAACTGGGCTTGTACTCGTTAGAGTTTAGAAGGATGAGGGGAGATCTCATTGAGATGTACAAGATGATGAAAGGGATGGATAGGATAGAGGTGGAAAGGTTCTTCCCGCTCAGAAAGGACAGCAGGACTAGAGGGCACAGCCTCAAGATAAGGCCGGGGGGGGGGGCTGCGGGGGGACAGTTTAGAACTGAGTTGAGGAGGAACTTCTTTACTCAAAGGGTACTGAATCTCTGGAATTCTCTGCCTGTTGAAGTGGTGGAGGCTGCCTCGCTAAATATATTTAAGACGCGGGTAGGTAGGTTTTTGGTAGGCAAGGGGATTAAGGGTTATGGGGAGAAGGCGGGAAAGTGGAACTGAGCCACTTCAGATCAGCCATGATCTTATTGAATGGCGGGGCAGGCTCGAAGGGCTAGATGGCCTACTCCTGCTCCTATTTCTTATGTTCTTATGGGTAAGGAGGTGACGGGTGCCCCTGGGTATTGCCAGCCTGGCTGCTGGCGCTGCTGAAGGGGCAAAGCACCAATGCCCAGGAGACACTTTAGCACTGTCCACTGGGCATTGGGCAGTGCTGGGGTGAGGCCTAATGGGAGGGCAGACTCTTGGGAGAGATTGGTGGGAGGGGTTCCGCTGCCATTCTGCAATCTGACTGGATGACAGAGGGAGCAATCAGGGTTGGCCAATGAGGTGGGGGGATCTGCCGGTGCCGTGAAGGGGGGGATATCAAGAGGGGTGGGGGAGTTGGAATGTCGAGGCTGGCCTGGACACATCGGAGCCAGTGATCTGGCAGTGGGGAGGGTCAGTAAGCCAGCATGCAGGGGTGGTGGGGCCAACCAGCTATTGAGAGGCCAGCAGACAGGGGCTACTGCGCATGCACCAATCTCAGCACTGACAGATCAGCGCATCACAGTGACTCATTCAGCATTATGCTGCTGACCTCTCCAGTGGGAATAGGCCCCGCCCACTGATTTTCAGCATGATTCACACTGGTGCACTCTGCAGTGCAATGAGTGTGGGAGATTCTTTTTGAAACACTCACTGAAAACAGCTGGCATGGGAGTTTTTGGGGAGAATCTCTCCAATAGAGAGACCATATAAAATAAAGTGTGAAGTTATTAAAGGAGTGCAGTAGCAGAGGACCTGGCTGTAGATGTGCATATGTCATTTAAGGTGGCAAGACAAGTGGAGGGAGCAGTTAATAACCTGGAGTTTATTAATATGAGTAGAAGAGCAAGGATGTTATGCTGAACTTATAGAAGACATTGGTGAAACCTCAGTGGGGTATTTGTGTCCAGTTTTGGGTGCCACAAGAAGTGCAATATTCCCTTCTTTCACATCCATTGTTTACAGAATTATAGTGCACCAACAGAAGGCCCAATCCTGAGGAGGAGGAAGTAAAGAGTATGATGAGTATCTGCGGGGTTAAAGATCTGATTAGAGTTGAAGAG
The DNA here is from genome assembly GCF_965287045.1 of Carcharhinus amblyrhynchos. Taxonomy (NCBI): domain Eukaryota; kingdom Metazoa; phylum Chordata; class Chondrichthyes; order Carcharhiniformes; family Carcharhinidae; genus Carcharhinus; species Carcharhinus amblyrhynchos. The sequence goes on along the minus strand of NW_027649905.1, from coordinate 366,738 downwards.
GATGTAGATGCTCGGCACTTGTTTCTGCCTGAGCAAGCACTGGGGAACTCACTGTGACTTCCTGAAAACATCTAAACAATCACAGACTCTTAACAATTCATTACAAAAAAAGAGAGAATCATAAAAGTCTATTAGCATGAACTTCCCCCGCCCTACCCCAGTCAGATAAACTTGGGAAGCAAACTCCAGGAGGAGACTTAATTCAAATCGGGTAGCAACTAAAGCATTAAACTCTCTTTCTATTCACCTCTATCTCGTATACAGCTGTTAGAAGTTAGAGTCTCGACATGCCTGTTTTGTATTGAGATGTTTGAAAGACTTCAGAGCACTGCTGTCAAAGTTTTAACTCTATTTTGAAATTTTTTTCTGTTTAATACTTGGAAAGTTTATGGACAGAAAACCAGTGCAAGAACTGTTTTATAAGCAGTACATTTATCATTTGTTTAGAAACCGACACAAAGCAGATCCTCTGGCAACAGTACAATGGCACAGTGATTAGCACTGCCACCTCACATCGCCAGGGACCCAGATTCAATTCCCACGTTGGGTCACTGTCTGTATGGAGTCTGCAATTCTCCCTGTGTCTGCGTGGGTTTCCTCCGGGTGCTCCAGTTTCCTCCCACAACCTGAAAGATGTGTTTCTTAGGTGCATTGACCCGAACACCCGCTGGAGTGTGGCAACTAGGGAATTTTCACAGTAACTTCATCGCAGTGTTAATGTAAGCTTACTTGAAACTAGTAAATGAACTTTACTGTAAAATAAAGTGACTCTGTACAAACTTTATCTTAATGAAGTCATGCCCAAACTACAAAATACAAACTCTGCTCAAATGTTTCTGAAATGCAAACTTATGGATGACATTGCTGTTGTGGCCTGGTATCTCCCTGGTTCTCTTGGGGTGGCAGAGTGGTTAGCACTGCTGCCTCACAGTGCCATGGACCCAGGTCCAATTTCGGCCTTGGATCACTGCCTGTGCGGAGTTTGCACGTTCTCCCTATGTCTGTGTTTCCTTTGAGAGCTCTGGTTTCCTCCCACAGCCTAAAGATGGTTGGGTTAGATTGATTGGCCAGGCTATTTGACCCTAGTGTCAGGAGATTAGCAGGGTAAATGTGTGGAGCGCAGGAATAGAGTCTGGGTGGGATTGTGGTTGGTGCAGACTCGATGGGTCAAATGGCCTCTTTCTGCATTGTAGGGATTCTAATAGATTCTATGACGGTGCACTGTAATATACTGTATTTTGGCTCTTTCACATGCTGCTAGTTTTCTTGACTGTTGTATCACTTGTTGATAATTTTGGCTGATGGATAGGCTACCTCTTCCAAATTTAAGACCGGGTGTTGCAGATGGAGGATCACTTGGTGTGATTCACCCCCCTGTGTCACCGTCAGAGGGAGGAGACATTAATCTGTTTGGTCTCAGCTAAATTTAACCTCGTGTGCCTCGGGTGAAAAGCCACTGTTCTAATGCTCTGCTAGCTTTGATCTTTGTTGAAATTACCATGTGTTTATTTTTACAGGTTAAATGGCTCATTGCCTGTAAATGTGGAACCACAGAACACCACTTTGCTCTTCAAAGGGACAGTGACCCATGAGCTTGCAGGGACGTACGTCTGTGAAGCTACAAATGCAATTGGCACACGGTCGGGTCTGGTTGAAGTCAACATCACAGGTAGGACAGAGCCTGGGGGAAATCCTTTATTAACAAAAGCTTTGCTAATCTGAAACCTGCTATCTTCGCAGCAACGGGAATTGCATGATTGGTGTGTGGAGCCATGTTCTCAATGCTTCCTCTCTGATTCTAAATGCCTCACTGTTCTCACCTCTTCTCTGTCAGTGAGCAGTTCTCACTTTAGTTGGATTTGTAAGATTAAACTATCATGCAAGAATGTGTCATCAACTTACAGTTTATAAGGAGATGGAAGAGGACCAGTTGTAAAAATCAGAAGGTATAAAGTGCTTTGAGACACCCTGCCTTGTACAGATTATAGCTGCATCTACACTAACAGAGTAGTGCAGTGGGCTTAGGGTGTCAGGGATATATACTTCATTTTCAATTAGTTATCATGCTGAATGACAGACAAGAGAATATGACCATTAGTCTCCATCCTTTGATTAGATTAAAGATTAGAAATAAGGGTATAAATGTTCTATTGTCAAGGAAGAAGGTGTAAATTCAAAATTGGGGTTCTCCAAACAGATCCTGATATTAACTGGATTGTCAGATTTACAGTGAGAGGGAGCACTTTGTCAACATTGAAAAGCACGAACATGGGGCAGGGGGGTGGAATGGAGAGAGAGCACTATTCTGTATGATGCAGAAGGGGAGTGAATTAAACTGTCAGGCTTGTTGGTGTATAAGAATGTTTCAAGGAGCTGGATTGATTTGACAGATTCTGTCTTCGGGACCTCATCTGTGAGATCACCAGGAAGTGGCACGTTAATTACTGAAGGTTGTGGAAGTTAATTGCCATTTGATTGGGGTTCGGGGTTGGGTGCAGAATGCACTGTTCAATAGATTCATATTTCCAGTGGTCTGTGGACCATCCAGGTTATAAAAATTTACATCCAATTATTACAGTATAAGATATTAGATTTTTTAAATTCCATTTCATTCAATATCAACAACCAAAAACTTGACAAAAGTTTGTATTTTGAGCTTCTGCATTTCCACAGTGTAAAACAATGGTTGGGTGAAGGATTTAAGTGATGATCACTGAACCTGCATAAAATTATCATGAAATCATTATTCATCAGGGTAAAGATTACTCCCTGTGTAACTCTCAGGGTTCTCGGGTTTTTTTATCTAACAGGATGGAAATACTTCCGCCTCTTCCTCTAAATCAACAATATGTGGATGAACAACTAAAGCAGAAAATGCTGTAATACTTGTGTCGAGCCTGCTGATATGAAATGTGCTTCTCTGCAAGTTTCTGTACTGCTGGCAGTAGAAGTGTAATTTTGTGACGCGACTCTGTGTTGGGGAATGGGAGCCATGTCAAGTGTAGTTAGCAATGGGTACGGTTTATTTCAGTGTGGGCTGGAAGGAGTTGGCCTGGAGTTTTGGTGGGGGGAATGGTTGTTGCAAATTTTAAAGTCTGCGCTGAGTATAATGAGAGCTAAAGGCGCCCCTTCCGCCCTGGAAAACTTAGAGCCAGCTCCTTGAGGATTTACAGGATGACTTGATGCTTCTTTAAGGTTCAGTATTCCTCGAATTGCTTGTGCCTTGCCAGTAGACTCTGGTGATTCTCAGCAATTCCTAAAGAGGGATGTTAGTAGAGCACACGCGTTCTTAGCAGCTCTTCCAGACAAAATATCAGCTTCAGATGTCATAGTTTAGAGGTAATAATATCAAATGTTGCCTTTTAAATATAGAATTATACAGAGGTAATTTTTAGCTTTATATGTGGCTGTAAGTAACAGTGTACGACTAGTCCTGGGGGAGGCTCCTGCTGGCATAGCTGGCAAAGTACTGGCTTGTGAGGTCAAAAACGGGACCCAGTGTTGGACTGTAATTTGGTAAGTTCTGCCTGGGCTACCTCCTGTATCACCTGCAAACTGAAGCTGTTCTGTACAAAATCATTAACTGTAGACTCTTAACAATTTCTTTCAGTCACAGATCCATTCCTAAAATGAATATAGATTTATTTGAAATCGCAAGCTTGTGATTTCAAATAAACTTACTGGATGCTAACCTGGTGTCATGTGACCTCTCACCGTATCCACCCCAGTCCAACACCGACATCTCCACATCCTAAAATGAATATTGTCAGTGTTCCAAAAGCCTGAATGAATTCTACCTTCAGTTATATTGCACTGCTTGTGATGTTATACCATCTGTGGTCTCTGACTGATGCGGTGACTGGTTGTGAGTAATGCTACTCATAGTATTGTCAGTGAGTCCATTCGTAGGTTTTGCGTGGGAGAGGAAAGGAAGGATTGTCATTCAGACAATAAACGGAGTCTCAGTTCCTGGTTTCTATGCGAGTCAGAACTTGAAAAATATTTGGTTCAGTCTGGAATTTATGTTAAACCTGCATTGGTAGCTGGCAAAGAAAGCAGCTCATACCTAACATTAACTGATCAAGGAACCAGAAATTCTGGCAAAATATGTTCTTGATTGTTCCTGATTTTATTGGTTGCAATAAAACACAAGGAATGCGGGACATGAGGTGCTGCAGGATCTCACTCTGATTCAGAGGAGCAATTGTTCTTTTTCTGAAATAGATGAGCAATATTGTGAAATGATAGAAAGATGTAAGGACTAGAGGCAAGAGAACTTTAAGTGTCAGGAGACAAGGTTGATCTTGTCCCCATTGGTGTGAGAGGGATCGCAGTAGATCTATGGGATCATTATTCATTGCCTCGATGGGTTAACAAGAGTTGGAAACTGTTGAGTGGAAAAGTATTTGAGACAAAAAATAGAGGTGATGAATCTATGAACTGGTCTTGAAAGATATAAAGAAACAGGCGTGGGGTTAGTTACTGACCTTTTTTTTCAAAGGTTCCAGATTGACCCTGCATTGCATTGCCTTTATTTCAGATTTCCTGCATATACCATTGTTTTTATGACCCCCTGCCCCATTATCCCCTCATGTGTTTTATCACTTTATTTTGCTGTTCATGCACTAAGACTTTTTCTTCCTCTTTCATCAAACTACAGGAACTAACAGAGCAGGAGGCCATTCATCCCATCATATATCTGTGCTTGCTCTTTGTTGGTTCAATCCATAACAATTCCCACTGCCCTCTTCTGTTCCAAAGCCCTCCATCAGTCACAAACTACTCCTATTTCTCCCTGCTCCCTCATAGTCTTCTATCATCTTCAGCTTTAAATATTTATTTAGTTTTCCAATAAAATATTCCATGATCTCTGCTTCAATTATTCAATGCAGCAAAATATTCCAAGCTCCAACAACTCTGTATTAAGCGATTTATCCTTCTCCAATCCTCACTCTCTGGCCGTTTTAAATTGATGATCTCTGGCCACTAAGCTCACAATTGATCTTGCTCAATTCACTTTGTCAAAACTTTTCAGACTTCTGCAGTTCTCCTCACTGTTATGATATCCATATGTTTTTCACCAGTTTTCAACTTTGTGTGCTTTCAGAGCTCTAAGCTCTGGAATTCTCTCTGTAAACCTCGCTGCGCTATTATCTCTCTCCTCCTTAAAAACACTCGTTGAAACCTATCTCTTTCACTAAGCTTTTGATTACTCACCGTAATATCACTGTCATCTGTCACTCAGGTCTCATTTTGTTTTATAATGCCCCTGCAAAGTCTTACTACATTAAAGGAGATCCCAAATGCAAGTTGTTTGGCGTTGACCTCTTTCAACCTTTGCCTCTTATACACTTTTGTTTCCATTGAGAAATCAATTTATTTTTGTTCTTTTGAAGGATCCAAATCCAAATTGTTAATCTGGCTCTGTTTTTATAGATTCTAACTGACAATTGTATTTTTTTTAAGCTATCTTTATTCATTGAAGGACCTAAATAGTATCAAGATACCTGATTCAGACATTAAATGCAAGGGTCATCTATCGCTGGCCTGATGACTGTATGTTAATAACCAAATATAGAACATTAAATGTACTGTCACATTTGCTGTCAGCCTCGCAAATGGTTTATCTCATTTGCTAACATATATGAACCTTTATATTTGCACATTAATGTTTTGTCTCTCTAATTTGAAACAGGGCTGGCGAGAAACAAAGAGGAATTTCAAGGTAGCTGAAAGTAGGAATAATCAGGAATTAATGTGTTTTCCTGCAACTTAACTGCCTCAAGGGGTTAGACATGGTTATGGTAGGTGAGGCTGCAGTATGTCTGGATGAGGTAGGATTGATCGACCAAATGGATCTGCCTTTGGTTTTTCATGTGCTCATAGTTGTACAAACACTATTACCTAGTAGGGGCAATGTAAAAAGAACAACTGAACTAATGCATTTGTAAGCCATAAAGAAACATTGCAACCCTCAGTTGTTTAAGGGCATCTCTTCAGCAAACTTTCACAACTTTAAGATTAAGATATTTTGAATAAACTAAAGCAGATTGTAATTGAGCAATTGAGTTTGAATGAGCAAATCATCCCTCAGGCCTCTGTGTAAAATAAATTGATGGGTTCTATTGATCAGCCTCTAAATAATGTACTCCAGGTCAAACTCTGTAATGTTTTTAAATGTTAGGCTCATTGAGGGGAACACGCAAACATGTTTGTGATTCATTTGTGTATTAAATGCATACATACAACAGGATGGTTAGCCTCATGGTGCCAGGGACCCTGGTTTGATTCCCGGCTTGAATTACTGTCAGTGTGGAGTCAGCATGTTCTCCCATGTCTGAATGGTGTTCTTCCGAGTGCTCCAGTTTCCTCCCACAGTCCGAAAGACATGCTGGTTAGGTGCATTGGCCGTGCTAAACTCTCCCTCGGTGTACCCGAACAGACGCCGGAGTGTTAACGTTTCCGTGTTAATGTAAGCCTACTTGTGACACTAATGAATAAACTTTAAATTTTACATTCTGAAACCGCTTTACTTTCAGATGATGAAGGCTTTGAAGGTGAGGGGGGAGAGTAATAATTAGTCACAAATAGTGGAAAGAGCGAGCAGGGAACAGTAATAATTGATTTCCAATGAGGGAAGCAGAGAGTAGGGGAGAGTAATAATGCTTATTCCGGCTAGAACAAACAGCTGCAATTTTCCAGATGCTGTCTATTATACCACTATGTTCATGTACTAGATTTTTGGGAACGGAAATTTCATGTTAACACATGGCAGATGTGTAAGACGCAAAAGTTCATAACATGCTGGATTTTTGTGGATAAGTTGGTGAAATAATTTTTTCTTACCAAGGAAGAGATGAGACTTTTTAATATATTTTTAATAATCTGGATTGCACTTCCTGAAAAGATGATGGAAGCAGATTTAATTGTAACTTTTAAAGATGAATTGTATAAATATTTCAAAATTAATAAATTACAGGACTATGAGGAAAGGAGGAAACAGGATTAATTGACTAGCAGTTTTGAAGCAGGCATAGATTCAGTGGGTCAAATGGCCTCCTGATGTGCTGTAAAATTCTATGATTCTCTTTTGTTTTCCTCCACTACTTCCTCTCCACTTTCCTTTTTGTCTCTCTGCTCTATCTCTTCAATCTATTATTACAAGACCATGCCAGCTCCATTCCTTTTACTATGAGAGGAAAATTGCAGTTCTGTCAGTCCTGCCCAGATCTGTATGTTTATCATTAATGTCAATGGTGGTAATTCATGGATAATGGGTGCGCAGTTATTCGGAAATACTTTGATCATTTCTGCTATTTTTTCTGTTAGCCAGTGGTATGAACTGCTGCTGTGATGGACAATATGGAGGGTTTCCAAGTCCCATGTCCTGCGGTGGGATCTGCAAAGTGGCAACACTTAACCTTATGTTTGTACTGCTGATTGGATTGTCCTGATTGAACTTGGAGATCTGGAAGCAAAAAATGGCTGATCCCGAGTCCTGTTACCTCATTGGTGAATAAATCTTGATCACAACACAGGGATCTCTTAATGACCTTGTTTAAAATTAATTTGTGGTCTATGGGCGTTGCTGGCTGGCCAGTATTTATTGCCCATCCCTTGTTGCCCTTTAGAAGATGGTGGTGAGCTGTCTTCTTAAAATGCTACAGACCACACGTAGTGGGTTGACCCACAATGCCACTAGGGAGGGAATTTCAGCATTTTAACTGGACGACTGCAAAAGAATGGCAATGTATTTCCAAGTCAGGATGGTGAGTGGCTTGGAGAGGAACTTGCAAGTAGTGGTGTTCCCATGTATCTGCTGTCCATGTCCTTCTAGAAGGAAGTGACTGTGGGTTTGGAAGGTGCTGTCTCAAGATCTTTAGTGAATTGCTGCAATGCATCTTGTAGATAGTGCACACTGCTGCTACTGAGCATCGGTGGTGGAGGGAGTGCATGCTTGTGGACGTGGTGCCAATCAAGTGGGCTGCTTTGGCCTGGATGGTGTCAAGCTTCTTAAGTGTTCACAGTAAAAAAAAATCTCAACACCAGGTTAAAGTCCAACAGGTTTATTTGGAATCACAATCTTTTGGAGTGCTGCCCCTTCATCAGGTAACTCAAGTGATGAACGAGCAGCGCTCCAAAAGTTTGTGATTCTGAATAAACCTATGGGACTTTAACCTGGTGTTGTGAGACTTCTTACTGTACCCAGCCCAGTCCAACACTGGCATCTCTGCATCACTTGAGTATTGTTGAGGCTCTACCCATCCAGGCAAGTGTGGAGTATACCACCACACCCCTGACTTGTGCCTTGTTGGATGGCTTTGGGGAGTCAGGAGGTAAGTTATTCACCACAGTATTCTTAGCTTCTGACCTGGTCCAGGCATGCAAGTAAAAACATCCAAATTGGAGCAGAAGTTGGTCATTTGGCTCCTTGAGTCTGCTCTGCTATTTAACAATATTGTGGCTGATCATCAACCTCAACTCCTGTCCGAAAATCTAGCAATCTCCATTTCGAATATATTCATTGACTGAGCATCAGGTTTTCTAGGCCAGAGAATTCCAAAATAATTACCTCTGTGAAGAAATTTCTCTCCATCACTGTCTTATTACCAGCCCCTTATCCTCAGGCTATGCCCCTTAGTTCTAGACTCTCTAGCCAAGACAAACAACCTCTCAGCATTTAGCCTGTTAATCTTTTAAAAATGTTATAGGTTTCAATGAGGTCATCTTTCATTTTCTAAACTTCAAAAGCAGAGGCCTACTTTACATTAAAGCGTGTCCATGGTTTGAGTTGATTTGACTTATTGTCACATGAATTGGGATACAGTGAAAAGTATTGTTTCTTGCAATAAAAATACCATTCATCAAGTATATTTGGGAGAAGGAAAGGAGAGGATGCAGACTAAAGTACTTGCACTTACTAATGGGTCTCACATCACCAGGTTAAAATCCAACAGGTTTATTTGGAATTATGAGCTTTTGGAGCACTGCCCCTTCCGCGGGTAAGTGGACACAGCTAGAGTGTAGAAAAAGATCAGCTTAATATAAGGTAGGCCTATTCAAAAGTCTGATGGCAGCAGGGAAAAAAACTGTTCTTGCATCGGTTGATGCTTCATCTCAGACTTTTGTATCTTATTCCCAATAGAAGAAGGTGGAAGAGAGTATGTCTCAGTTTTAAACTTCCCTGGTGTCCAGTGACAGCGTGTGCATCCATATACATGCACAGCAGTTTTAGAAGACTGACACATTATGCATTTGTATGCCTCATGAAGACCATAGGTTTGGACAGGCCTTGCCTCAGAGGGTCAGTGCTGATATATCCACAATAGATGCACAAAGTAGGAACACAAGTTGGGGCTGCAGATGAGATCTGTAGTGAGAAATGGGGACTTTTTTTCTCAGTCTGTGAGTGAACTGTGATCTTTATATTGTGTGCATTAGGTTGTAGAAGTATAGAAAGCTGTATGAGTGATTAAGTATAATTACTATCTACATGTTTTCATCCTTGTATATATCTCCCCCTCTCATTCACACTCTCTCTCTCTCCCCCTCTCTCTCTCACACCTCTGATCTAGCAATCTAGCTATTCCATAAAAGCTGAGATGTGAATCATGTGTGGGCCTGTCCATAGAAATGTCCCTGAGCATTTAATATGATGCATGTACAGTCTGAATTCTCTGTAGAGTGCTATTAAATAAATTGGTTCCTGTAGATGGGTCATGATTTCTCAGTAAACCTGGATGAACATTAAGATATCTGTCATAGGGAGTGTCAGAAGTGGAGATCAGAGGCATGCTGACTTGCTGTTTGAGAATGTCCACCACTAAATGTGGGCCCATTGTACATGTGGGTAACCGGTGTTGGATAGCCACACACTTCCTGGATACTGCCCTACAACAAAACTGATATTTATATAGTGCCTTTAATGTAATGAAACATCCCAAGAGCAGAAACATTATGAAACCAAGTATTATTACACTGAACCACACAAGGGAATGTTAGTTCAAATGACAAAAAGCTTGATCAAAGAGGGTAGGTTTTACGGAATCTCTTAAAGGAGAAAAGCAAGATAGAGAGGCGGGAAAGTTTAGGGAGTTAATTCCAGAGTTAAGGCCGAGGTACCAGAAGGCACAGCCACTAGCGTTGGACTGATTCCTATCAGCGATGCTCTAGAGACCACAGTGAGTCAATGCGGATATCTCAGACCCTGTGGAGGAAATTCAAGATTGGGAGATATTAGAAACTTGAGAATTTTAAATCGGGACGTAAATTATCTGAGCAATTGCAAGCACAAGGTTGATAAGTGAACTTGTTGTAGGTGAGAATGTGGGCAGCAGAACTTTGGTTGACCTCAAGTTTACAGAGGGTAGAATGTGGGAGAGCAGTTGGGCGTATATTGGAATGGCCTAGTCTCGAGATGACAAAGGCATGACATACACAGCAAGGTAATGTTAATAGATTGCTAACCTTCCTGAGTTGAGTCTGCATCAGACTATTTCCTAAATGGTCACGGTAGCTCATGATCTTGATTTGAAGAGGAGTTGCCATGGTAACAATATTTTAAATGGGCAAAGGAAAGCGCAATGTAATGGCAGCAGATAGCCGATTCTGCACTGACAATCCAGCAAATGACTGATTTTTCGCAGATTCCTTGTGGCTCATTTGCCGCTCTCTGTTTGTCATGCTGGAACAGATCCTGAGGTCCAGAGAGTTGCTGAGCTGCTCATTGAAGTAGTCACCAATCACACGCTCTGATTGCTGATAGTGTTTCATTATTGGAATTGTTTTTAGTGTGGTGGCACAGTGTACTAGCACAATATTGCATCAGTACTATTGAGCTAGTCCTGTATTCAGTGACCCAAATCCTGCAGTGTTTGCTGTAACAGAGAATTGAGCCTATTGCTGTTTGTCACTCCAATCAGACAGATGGTTATTGTGACTGGCTTTGCTTGGATAGGGTCTAGACTGCAGTATTTGTTACTGGTTTTAAATTTGTTTTTAAGATTGAGATTGGTAATATCTTAGATCAAAATGTGAAGTTTAGTTAATGTACACAGTTTAATCCTTTGCAAAAGCACTTTTATTCAAATTTGGAACCTGCAATTGCTAATTTAATCTTATTTTTGCCAACACCTGTGTTGTCGCATAAACCAGGAGATCTGAGTGGAATATCGGCTTAATTCCAAACCAGCAGTAGCAGTTAGGTTCCAGTGTAGATGGTGGAATAACAAACCAAGGTCTGTGTCATGTGTGATGTAATGATGTGGAGATATCGACGTTGGACTGGGGTAAGCACAGTAAGAAGTCTCTCAACACCAGGTTAAAGTCCAAAAGGTTTATTTGGTAGCACAAGCCATAAGCTTTCAGAGCACTGCTCCTTCATCAGGTGAGTCACCTGATGAAGGAGCAGCGCTCTAAAGCTTATAGCTTGTTCTACCAAATGAACCTGTTCAACTTCAATTTGGTGTTGAGACTTAGTCATGTGTCATATTACAGAGAAGAGTTGGCTGTGGCTTGCTTCTGTAAAGTGCTGCCATGAGATTTGTCCTGCATCAGGGATAGTTTGACCAGCAGTAGATCGGTTGGCAAAGTCTGTAAATGCATTAGAGTGAGCCTTGCTTACAATTGGCGTAGAAATTTGGGTTAGTCCTTGACTGGAGAAATCACAGCAATGGGAGGCAAAGCTGCAGTTGTAGATTGAAAGCCTGACAGAAAGCTTGATATTCCATAATTGCTTGTGATCTGGACCAGGTTAATCCCACAGGAGCCAGAACTTTGTAATGGTTTACAGCTATGTAGTGCTATAACACTTTTGAAAAATTTAAATTTTAAATTATTCATTATTCAAACATGGTTGATTGGAGTTTAATATTCCACCTCTCATTCCAATTATGTTTTCTTTTACAAATGCATGTTTTCTCAGATACTCTGTGCAACAGACAGTTAACACGAGCTCCCTCTCTCCCATCTCCTTTGGTTTGGACATGGCTACTTTCCAGATGTTTTATGTCATTTTTGATCACTTGTGCTGGCTGCAGTTGGCCTGAGGTATCTGAGGAAGGGCTGAGGTATGTCACGCTCAGTGTTTGGAAGGATCCTGGGGTCAGAAAGCACTAAATCGTGAAACAAATCGTAGAATCCCTACAGTGCAGAAGGAGGCCATTCAACCCATAGAGTCAAGTGTCGAAATCTGAAAGATGACTCACCCAGTATCCATCATTACGTTGTTTAATGTCAACTGGGTGTCCAGTGGTTAATTTCAAATTTTCGGAGGATTTGAAACTCAAACACTGAGGAGAATAAGATTCCAGAGAGACTTAAACAGACTGTTGAAATGGACAGTTACTTGGCAGATGAAAATGAATACCAAGGTGTTAATAGGTAAAAAGAATGAGGGGGTGCAACTTGACCAATGATCCGTCTTGGGGCTAGATCCATTAGACATTGCAAATGATAAAAATACATACATCAAATTGCATTGGTTAAACCACCCAGATCAATCGTTATCAGTCTGGATGGAAAGGATACAGTACCATAAGTCACATTGGAGTTCAGCAGTAGTGTCCTGTTAGCTCTCACTTCAGTCGTTTTCGCCCACACTGACGTCCCCATTCCTACCACCTGAATAGAACGTCTATAAATTGTGCATGGCTAGATCACCTGTGTATATCCTGTCAAATGGGAAAATGTGCTTACATTTCATAGAATCCCTACAGTGCAGAAGGAGGCCATTCGGCCCATCAACTCTGCACCGACCATAATCCCACCCCACATATTTGCCCTGCTTATCCCCTGACACTAGGATCAATTTAGCACAGCCAAGCAACCTAACTTGCACACCTTTGGACTGTGGGAGGAAACGGAAGCACCTGGAGGAAACCCACGCAGACACAGGGAGAATGTGCAAACTCTACACAGACAGTGACCCGAGGCTGAAATTGAACTTGGATCCCTGGTGCTGTGAAGCAGCAGTGCTAACCACTGTGCCACCCCATGCAGTTATCCTACTCATGGGATCACACTGTGTTCCCTGAGCTCTGCTTGAATGTTCTGATAAGCAGAAGGTGCACCAAAGTGCTGTTGCACTTAATCTCTTTCCAGAGGACAGAAAATGAAACAAATCACTGATATTCTGGGATATTTTGAAATGATGAAGAGAAAATTAAATTATTAATGTACCGGCCAGCATTTGTCGAATGCTAACCCTCATCGCAGTTATTGATGAGCTGTAGAAAATCTTTGCCTGGGTGTTAATTGGCATTCGGAGTGTTTGCCGAATGTGTGACATTTTACCCGCTGCAGCTTAATAAGAATTCTGATTATAAAATGCCATCAAAATTGAATTAATAATTGAAAGTTTTTAATCCATGTCCAGTCTTTCTGACAAAATTACAATTTTATGAAGATTCCTCAGGCTATGGCATCAGTTTAGGGCTTTTCAGCGCGATTAAGGCAGGAAGCTACTTCATCTAAACTGGGTTAGTTTGTGCTTATCAACACAAGGAATGACAGCTGGGGAACCAGCGTGTCTGCTGTCAGTTCAATAATTGTTTTTAAAAAGAATCTAGATCCATTCATAATAATAGCACAGCGGCACCGAACACAGTTAATCTTGTGGTTTCTAAATAGATGGGAGTCTCCTGCTGGGGTTGGTGACATTAATGGGCCCGTGACCAAATGCGCTAAAATTAAACATTATAAAAATGTTTTTTTTCCAATTTTCTCACGTCCTTCTCTCCTCTCCGGACCCCTTTAGAACACAATTCTACTAGCCATTCTTCACTTTTGAATCCAGGCAAATCATGTCATCAAGGTATTCTGTTATGGATCGCATCAATGCCTGTTCTATCCCTTTCTGATGCCCAAGCAAGCATTCAGGGAGAGGAGCCCCGGCTGATTATTCCTTGCCTGATTAGAGCATGCTCAGACCGCAGGTTCTGTCCCCCTGTGAGACCAACTGACAAAAAACCTTTTGTTTTCCCTGCTTATTAAAATAAAGAATTTGTATTTTGGGAACTGGAATATTTCCCACTCTGTCAGGATGAAGTTGCTTCAACTGCAGCAAAACGTCACTTAATGCAGAGTAGAGTGCCTCTCGCTGTGGTCGAAACTGTGGCTAACTGCATCGGCAAATGTGTTAATTCTCCCAATTACTGCACCAATCATGTGGTCTCTGTCCAGTGCTGTCACTGTTATTCCTGTGTTGTTCTCCTTACACCAAACAGCAAGGCAGCTAAAAGAAGCCACCTAAACTCTGACAGATGATGCCCCATCCATGCTAGAATCCAAATCAATTGTTGCGCAACTAGAGCAGTAAATTGGACTAAAATTGATAATTCTATCAAAGAGCTGGCACATTTACAATGGCCCAAAAAGCCTGCTTCTGTGTTGCTTCATTCTTGGGTCCTATGGATCACTGCTGTGTCACAAGTGTTTTTTCATTGTAAGTGAATCAGTCTGTACTATGAGGGGTATGGACAGGATGAGTAGGGAGCAGCTGTTCCCCTTGGTTGAGGGGTCAGTCACGAGGGGGATAGTTTTAGTGTAAGTAAGAGGGAGGAAATTTGGAGGGGATTTGAGAAAAAGCTTTTTCACTTTTGTTGAGAATCTGGAATGCACTGATGGTAGTGGAAGCCAGAAAACTTTCAACCTTTAAAAAATATTTGGATGAGCACTTGAAATATCATAACATTCAAGGATATGAGACAAGTCCTGAAGAAATGGGATTAGTGCGCCTTTGGTGGTAGTTATTGTTGGTGCAGACTTGATGGGCCAAAGGGCCTTTTCTGCACTGTATGACTCTGACTCTAATTACTTGAAGATTGTCAATGTTGGAGCATATAAATGGCTATTGTAAAGCTCATGAAAAAATATTTAATGTGTTTATGAGAGTTGGTGTTTGATCATCAGATTTTGTCTTTTTCAGCTATTTTCAGTCATTAATACTGTTGATAGCAGGCCGTTGAGTTTGCTTCCAGTGGCTTTGAAAGGCTGTGTTTGCACTGTAGGACCCTTAAGTGAGATTATAGCTTTGCATCATATCCTAATTGTCTCTTATCTCTCTCCAAACAGTATTTCTAAAATACAATTTAAAAATTCCTGCAAGTTATTGGAGAATACTATATGCAGCACTAAAGTGTTTTGAGAGCAATTGGAAATGATTCTACTCTGTGCATCTCTGTAGAACGTGCTTCCTTATTTTAGGTGCAATTAGAGTATCAGTAAACGTGCTGTCTATTTTCCAATTTGGTTTATTATTAATGCTGAGTGCTCAGTTTTAACACGGTTGGCCTAGAATATACTTCAGTGTACATGCTTTTAGACTATTAGCACCCAAAACCGACCTTCTTTTGGTGCATCTCTATTTCACATCTCCCCATTCTGCCCAGCTGTGTGAGTGGGTAAGTGTCTATGATCAGAATTGCAATAAAAGAATTTGCTGAAATTTGATGTATCTATTTGATGATCTATAGGAATTCAGATGTGGGCCAAGATTCAGTAGGCAACTCTCTTTCCCCTCCTGAATCAACAGGTTCAAGCTGCCAAAGGTAGTAGTAGAGGCAGGTACAATTTTATCTTTTAAAAAGCATTTCGATAGTTACATGGGTATGATGGGCATACAGGGATATGGGCCAAATGTGGGCAATTGGGATTAGCTTAGTGGTTTTAAAAAAAAGACGGCATAGACAGGTTGGGCCGTAGGACCTCTTTCCATGCTGTAAACCTTTATGACTCTATGCCTATGACTCTAAGCCCCACTCAAACCCATAATCCAGGCCAACACTCCCGGTAGTAGGGCATGCTGCAATTTTGGAGTTGCCATCTTTCAGGTGAGATGTTAGATTAAAGCTCCATCTGCCCTGTCAGATTGATGTAAACATTACAACAGTCATTACACTTCAACAGTACCTCATTGGTTATAAAATGAATTGGTACATGTTGACTGTATAGATGCAATTCCTTTCATATTGCTTCTTTCTGCCTCCTCCTCTTCATTCATCGAATCCTGTTGGAGATGATTGAATCCTCTTGTACAAGAGATCAGCATGTTTGTGTTTCTCTGTATTGGGAAAAGGGGCCACCAAGAGCTGGTGCCTGTGTTCCTCAGATAGAAGGATATGAAATTCCTCCTGAACGTGGAAGAATTGCAAGGACTTTCTATGGTAGATTTTGGCAGTGACCAATATAGTGTTGTGGGTCCACGATCAAGCAGTGGTAAGTGGATAGAAATCAGAAGCTGCTGCTTAAACTGAGCAGTGGTGGTGGGGGTAGTATGCAGGGGCTGATTTGCAAGCTAAGACAGTAAGAAATAGGAACAGCTGTAGGCAATTCTGCCTCTCAACCTGTTCTTCTGTTCAGTAAAATCATGGCTGACACAATTGCAGTCGCTTCCTTGTTGATCAAAACTCTAACTCAGACTTGAATATGTTCAATGACCAAGCCCACATTGCTTCCTGGGGCAGTGAATTCTAAAGACCAATAACCCTCTGAGAGAATTAAATCTCCTCATCTTTGGTTTAAGTAGGAAACGCCTTCTTTGTAAATTGTGCCCCCTAGTTTTACATTCCCCCATTAGAGGAAGCACCCTCCCAACATTCACCCTGTCAACCCCCCCTTAGAATTTTATGTAATTGAATAAGATTGCCTCATTCTTTTCAACTCCAATGATTTTGGGCCCAACTTGCTCAGCCCTTTCTCATAAGACAACCCCTTCATCCCAGGAATCTGCCTAGTTAACTTTCTCTGAACTGCTTCTAAGTATGTCCTTCCTTAAATAAGGATACCAAAATGTACGCAACACTACATGTGCAGTCTATCCAATGCCCTGTACAGTTGCAAGACTTCCCCCTACTTTTATACTCATCCCCTTTGCCATTTGCATTGCTTGCTTACTGTACCTACATGCTAATATGTGCAAGGACCCCAGATACCTCTGTACTGCAGCATTGTATAGTCACTTTCCCTTTTAAATTTTTTTTCCCTATTCTTCCTGACAATCTCATGTTTTCCCACATTACACTCAATGTATCAGTTTTTGCCCACTGACTTACCCTAGCCACATCCCTTTGCAGATTCTTTGTATCCTGCTCACAACTCGCTTTCCTACCTTTCTTTGTATTATCAGCAAAGTTGGCGACAATGCAGTCAACTCCTTCATCCCGGTCATTTATATAGATCGTAAGTGGTCGATACCCCAGTACTGAGCCTTACAGCACTCCACTAGTTACAATCACCCATTTATCCTGACTTTGTTTCCTGTTAGTTACTAATGGCGAGAAAAGGTCTGTTCTCAAGATTAACTATGATGAGGGGTAGATGAGATGGTGCTGGAAAAATGTATTGATGGACTGACAAAAATGGAGCTTGATGTGTACAAGGAGGTAATGAGATGGCCTTGAGCAAGATGGTTCTGAGAGAATGAGATGACCAAGTGCAGTTTGGAAAGTCTTTTATGAGTGGCACTTTAAAACACTATCAGATTGAAAGAAATCATGCTCACAAATAATGTTAGTGAGAATTTGATGCTTGAAATCACCACTTTGTGGAAAATTACATGGTTAGGAACTGTCATTCAAAGAGATTGTTAACTGGAATGACCAGAAGCGACAGACCAGCGAAAAACAATGAAAATTACATTTTCTTCTTTCTTTATTGAGGACTCCTTGTGAACGGCTGACACCAACGTCACAAGGCACCAGCAAGATGGTAAAGAATAGAAAAGTACAGCAGGTAATCTGGGAATTGGTGATTAGATTTGTCTCATGTTCTCAAAACCTTTGTATCAGATGAATGAGAGACTTGGAGGTTAAAAGTACATTTACAGAATATTGAAAGTAAAAGAGGCTGTTTAGGGCTATGCATGGACAAAGAGCTGATAGTGGCAAGGAGAGCAGACATGGGTGAAAATCAGCTACAGTATGGTCTGTAAGGGATAAAAGAAAGCAAATAAAAGGAATTTGTGAAAGATAAATGGTTGAATGGATAAACAGTAGAGAACAGTGGCTGTGAAGAGCAGCTGTGCATTTACCATCAGTACCCAGCTGCCTGCAGTGGTTCCTGGTTACAGTCTGCAATCTATTCCCTGATCAACCTGCATTAATGTCATGAGTTCCGCATCTGATCACATGATGTTGAGATGCTCAAGCTAATGCATAATGCAAAACTGGAAAAGAAACGGAAGGGAGACTGGGAAAGGGCTAGGGGTTTTGGAACATCAAGCAGAGGGAGGTAGAAACGATTTAAAGTGTGTCATTTCTCTGATTTGTAGCAAGTGGTTAGAAGGTTTCGTCCTGCACTGCTGTTAATAATTCAATCGTCTTAATGGAAATGAAGAATGCGGTTGGCTTTGATGGACTTTGAATGAATTTTCAATTTTCATAAAGTTGTCGGAGCTTCATAAATATGTACTTCAGCTGCCTTGGAGCATGATAGTTTTAAAGGAAGAAAATTCAGCCGATAGTCTGGCCTGTTTAGTTCTTAAATTAGCATTTTTATAGTTTTTATCTTTATTAATGATAAAGACTAAATATAAAATTAGTTTTTCAAAATTTCTCAGTATAAACAGTAGAAACACACTGAAATACTTTACACTCGAGTGAAAAATTTCAGTTATTTTCAGAATGGAAGCTGTCAGATACATTGAGGTTGTTACTTGGCAAGTTCCCATACCATAGAGTACACGATTAAGCCTTCACTGAGCCACCAGTGCATTCTGATTGCTCAGTGACAGTGGCTGCACTGAAGGATTAAAAGTTCTGGGAATAGATCATGCTCAACTGCAGTGTGAGTGAGGGATGGATGACACAGTGGCACTGCTGCCTCTCAGTGCCAGGGTCCCGGGTTTTATCCCTGGCTTGAGTTACTGTCTGTGTGGAGACTGCACGTTCTCCCTGTGTCTGTGTGGGTTTCCTCCGGGTGCTCCGGTTTCCTCCCACAACGTGAAAGACGTGCTGTTTAGGTGCTTGGCCATGCTAAATTCTCCCTCAGTGTACCCGAACAAGCCCCAGAGTGTGGCGTCTAGGGGATTTTCACAGTAATTTCATTGCAGTGTTAATGTAAGCCTACTTGTGATGCTAATAAATAAATTTCAAACTTAAAACAATGCTATAGGAGGCATTGTTTCAGGATAAGTTAGTCATTTCCAGGATAAAAGCTCCCTGTGTCAGTAACTCTCCACAGCCAGAACCATCCGGAAATTGTTAAATGGCGGAAGAAACTTGGAAGAACTTCAGTGCCATAGGACCATTCAGCAGGAATGGAATTTCTAGGTTCCCATTCATAATTTGGAACATGGAGAATTCTAGTGCTGGGTGTGTTATCGTTGGTGCTTCCATTCTTTTCAGCGTGTTGCAGTTGATGCTTGTTGATCCTTCAGATGCAAGATTATGCAGAGAGTGCTGGGTAGTGGGAATAGTTTTGAATTATCACTCTAGCATTGAGTATTGTGCACAGTTTTGGTCCCCTTATTTGAGGAAAGATGTAGTTGCATTGGAGGCAGTTCAGAGGAGGTTCATTAGATTGATTCCAAAGATAAAGGGTTTGTCATATGAACAGTTTAAGCCTATACTCTCTGGAATTTAGAAGAATGAGGGGAAATCAAATTGAGGTATATAAGATGATAAAACGTGTGGGGGGAGAAAATAGACGTGGGGCAGATGCTTCCTCTTGTGGGGCATTCTAGGACAAGAGGTCATAGTCTTAAGATAAGGGTAGCAAATTTAAAACAAAGTTGAGGAGAAATTACTTCCCCCAAAGGTTTGTGAATCTGGAATTCGCTATCCCAAAGTGCGGTGGATGCTGGTGCAGTGAGTAAATTTAAGGAGGAGTTAGCCAGATTTTTAATTAGTAATGGGCTGAAAGGTCAGGGGGAGAAGGCAGGAAAATGAGGATGAGGGGTATATTAGCCACGATCAAATGGCAGAGCAGACTTGATGGCCAAATGGCCTAATTCTGCTCCCATAATTTATGAACTAGCACAGACATTTTGAGCCCAGTGGCCTCCTTGTAATATAAGTTTCTGTAAATTCATTGTTATTCATGTCATTAGTATTTGTGGGATCTTGGCTTACAAGCAATGGCTATTACTTTTGCCTAAATAGCATTAGCCATTTTTTATTCATGGGATGCAGGAGTCAATGGTAAGGTCAGAATTATCACCCATTCCAAACTGACGTGGGCCATGGGGTTCTTAGCTGAAATGCTCACCCCTATCAGCTTTCTCCTTTAGGACTTGATCACTGATTATGCTGCAAGATCCACACTTAGTTCGTGCACATTGAAATCCCTGCCGAAGTGGGTTCTGTTGCAAGGCAATCCTTCTCACCACCCCTCCCCCCAAAAAAACTGGACTTGGTAGAGACTAAACTGAATAGAGAGTGATGTTCTAGTAAATGTAGGATTGGATCTTAGTTGATCACTACACTGATTATGAACTTCCTGAATCTATTAATGATTCAACGTATATAATTTTTCCTCCAAAGACACATCTTCATTGGTAGCAGTTGGATTTGGGTGATGAATCAGGGATGTGGTAGGTAATATCACTCCCCACACATTCAATCAGCAGTTAAGCCTATTACTTTTCTAAGGGTTGACTCAAAGAACACATTTCACCAGATTTTTCAGGGAGGCAGTAGCATAGTGGCACTGTCACTGGACTGGTAATTCCGAGACCCAGAGGAAAATCTGGGGACCTGGGGTTCAAATCCCACCATGACAGATGGTGAAATTTGAATTTAATAAAAATCTGGAATTAAAAGTCTCTAATGATGACTGTGAAATGATTATCATAAAAACCATCTGGTTCACTAAATACCCTTTAGGGAAGGAAATCTGCTATCATAGAAATCATCGTAGAACCCCTACAATGCAGAAGGAGGCCATTTGGCCCATTGCGCCTACACCAACAATATTCCCTCCCAGGCCCTATCCCATAACCCCACATATTTATCCTGCTAGACCCCCCGACACTAAGGGGCAATTTAGCCTGGTCAGTCCACCTAACCTGCACATTTTTAGCTGTGGGAGGAAACCGGAGCATCTGGAGGAAATCCAAGCAGACACGAGGAGAACGTGCAAACTCCACACAGACAGTCACCCAAGGCTGGAATTGAACCCAGGTCCCTGGTGCTGTGAGGCAGCAGTGCTAACCAGTATCCCATCTGATTTGGCCTACATGTGACTCCAGATCCACAACAATATGGTTGACTCTCAAATGCCCACTGAAATGTAGGGCAGTTAGGGAAGGGTAATAAATGCTGGCCCAGCGAGCACTCGCATCCCATCACATGAAATCTTTTTGAAATCTGGTAAGGCAGCTGGTAAACTGTTTGAACAGTGAGAGGAGTGAGTACACATGGTTTAATTTCACTCACTTCACGTTTACATCCAAACTGATACTTTTTCAATAGCATTTTAGCAGAGCTACATTAGCCTTCATAAGCCCCTAACAATTTAATTAAAGAACTTATCAGTTGTTTTTTTTTCTTGGAATGTTCACATGGAAGTTCGTAGTTTTTGCATTTGGAGTTACCCAAGTATTAGCCAGGCTGCATTCCATTGTTTCTGCAACCAGCCTTCACTAGTATAACCTGATCTTTAGGTTTGTGTAGTCATCTTTTTTACTTTAGAATTGACATTGCTTTGACTTTGGATAGTGCAAATACCAAACACCTACTTGATCTGTGAATCGTCAGCAATGAAACAAGTGTTGCCTCTCTTGCAATCTGACCAAAAGCTTTTTGAGGTGGTTCAAAGAAGATTTATCAATGTGACATCAATCCCAATTTTTGCCAGTTATTGGCAAAAATGGAGAATCTGAGACTGCTCCCTTTAGAGAAATTTGACAGAGGTGCTCAAAATTATAATGAGGTGTTTGATGAAGGAAAAGGGCTGTATTTACTGACAGAAAGGTGAACAGAAAAACTAGAGGAAAGATGAAAATTTATTTTACACAGTGAGTTGTAATCGGGAATGCGGTGCTTGAACTTTTGCTCAAAGCAGATTCAACTGTAACCTTCAAAAGAGAATTGAATGAATACTTGAATAGGAAAAATCTACTGGGCTGTATGGAAAGAGTTGGAGCAGTAGGACTGATTAAACACAGGCATGATGGATCAAATGTCCTCTTCCTCTGCTGTATGTTTAACTACTGTAGGTGGTAACAGCCTATACTGACCTCTGTGGGCTGGTAGGTATACCATTCTTTGCAGATATGGGGCGGAATTTTCCTATCCCATTCATCACAGGAATCATCACACATCGCATTCCCGATTACAACTCACGGTGTAAAATAAATTCTCATCTTTCCTCTAGTTTTTCTGTTCACCTTTCTGTCAGTAAATTCAGCCTGTTTCCTCCTCCAAACACTTCATCATAATTTTGAACACCTCTATCAACATCAACATGCAAAGGTCTATTGATTTCTGGTGGGATTGTTCAATTTTGAGGTGAGTGTGGGTGGAAAATTATGTTCATGGAATCAGAACTGATTGCACCAATCTCCTTTGTCTCTTGTACCACACTATGCTGGGGTTAAGGCACTTTAGAAATCCTCATGGAGTGAGGTAAAACTGCCAAAAAAAAATCTAAACATTAAAATGCCAGAAACATAGAAAAACATGTAGTAATTGCAACATTCCACAAAAGATATGCCAAAGGCATTGAAAACAGAACTTGTGCTAAGCTCCTGTACCTAGGATGTTGAAGGGGAGAACAAAATCAGTACAAAAACTACATTAGGGTTCTGTTTGCTCTCTGAAATATTTCTGTGTATAACCTGAGGCTTGTTGGAGTCAGTAACAGCCTTCCTTAACATCAACCACCAGCAATGGAAACCGAGAGAGCTTCAGTTGAATGCCTTGGTTTATGCAATATGAGCCTAGCCCAGGGAAACATTATTGACTCCATAGTATAATAAAGGACTGAAATTTAACGTTGAGGCTTTGATACATGCTCCACATTGGGTGTTCAGATCTGTTCCTCTCTATGGTGCATTGTTCAGATATTCAAGGCTTTCAGGCAAGTGTGCAAAGCTGTAAGTGAAAGAAAAATGATCAGAATAGAGAGCAAATTAAAATGAAGTGTAGTGCACAATGGTGAAGTTGTAATTTGGAATCATTTACCAGGTTCATATTTAAGGCTGATTGGAATCTGGCTGTGTTGACCATCTTAATAGAGTCAAGAACATTAGTTATAAGCTCTGTTAAAAGTTACATTAATTATCATCATGCTAGGGCAACAGTAATGAAAGTAGGTCACACACACACACACACCCCCCCCCCCCCCCCCCCCCCCCCTGCCAAACCTCCTAAACTGGGCGCTGGCATGGTTGTGGATTTACAAAAATGCTGCAGCTGCCCTCTGTGCAGTCAATGCACCATCTGATCTGTAAAGAAAGGCAGCTCGGAACCCAGTGCAACTCAGCCAAAGCTTCAAAGGATTGAAAATAAATCAGCGATGGCACAAACAAAAGGGACCTGTAAACAGAATTTGGTACCACAAACAGCACAGCATTAAGCAGGAAACTTGTGAAGCTGTCAAGGTCATTCAGGAAGCAGGACTGTATCAAGAATTGAGCAGTAAACATGGTGAGTGGGGGGAGGAGATCTATCACCTGACATTGCAGCATCCAACAGAATGAAAAGCAGAGAGGCGCACTGGTCGCTGTTTCAGTCATTCCCCAGGGCACTTCACATGTTGTGAATGACTTTTTGAAATGCAGTAACTTCGTGTGTAGATAAATTTAGCAATCACTGGTAAGTGACCACGCTCCTCAGTACTCCCATTATAGGCTAAATGCTGAAGATTAAAAATTAGTCTAAAGATGTGTCAGCTAGGTGGATTGGCAATGCTAAATTGCCCTTAATGTCCAAAGATGGATGGCAGGTAGGTGGGCTATGGGATCAGGTGGGGGAGGGGGCCTGGGTAAGATACTCTGTCAGAATGTAGTGAAGACTTGATGAGCCAGATGGCCTCTTCTGCCCTGTAGGGGTTCTATGATCTGACAAAGTTGTCTTTTAAACTTCTGCAGATCTATCCAGCTGTCTTCAGACTTGCCCATCCCCATCGCCCAACATAACTCTAGCACCAGCTTGCATTCTGATGTCCTACCCAATATTTATTCTTCAACCAACATCACTAAAATGAAGGAAACCAATTATCTGCTCATTCTCGGGTTGCTTTTTTGTGGGATCTTGCTGTGCCTAAATTAGCCACTCTTTCTCAGTTTATAACAGTGACTATACTTCAGAAGTGCTGCTGAAAGTATTTTACGACCGCAAGTTCTGAAGTGGTGAAAGACACAATAAAAATTAGTCTTTTTGCATAGTCTGACGTGGCGTCACCTTTCCCAGTAGGCAGGTCCCTATGAACTCTGCCCCAAACGGCTTTGATGTTCTTTCTGCACAACGTACGTTAAAATGACTTTCAGTATGATATGCAAGTGGAAAAATGGTGATTGTGCTGCACATGTTCACTTCAGATCCCAAAACATTCCTGACCAGCACGCGAGTAGCCTGTGGGACCCAACATCTTTATACCAGGTGTTAAGAAATCGTGCATTCACATTATTTGCAACACACTCAGTATGAATAATGAGAGAGGCTTATTTTTATTCAGCCAATGCTGCAGAGAGGGAAATACAGACATGTTGAATATGGATTTGATGCATTTTTTAAAACTTTGCAAATTGATAGTGGTGGTATCAGGAGCAAGGGCGACACAGTGGTTAGCACTATTGCCTCAGTGCCAGGGACCTGGGTTCAATTCCAACCTTGGATCACTGTTGTGTGGAGTTTGCACATTCTCCCCATGTCTGTGTGGGTTTTCTCCAGGTGCTTCGGTTTCCTCCCACAGTCCAAAGATGTGCGGGTTAGGTTGATTGGGCATGTTAAATTGCCCCTAGTGTCAGGGGGATTAGCAGGGTAAATGTGTGGGATTGTGGGGATAGAGCCTGAGTGGGAGTGTGATCGGTACAGACTTAATGGGCCGAATGGCCTCCTGTTTTGTACGGATTCTATGATTCAATTGATCATGACAGCTGAGGTAAAGATGTGATTAACAGTGTATTACAGTGCTATGGTCAAAAAGCTGAAGGACCAGATTTCAATGTTGATAGGATTGAAGGCCAGCATCCTATTCGCCCTCCTGACCACCTGCAGGCTGGGTCTCTGCGACTCATGCACAAGGACCCTGAGGTCCCTCTGCACCGTCGCCTGCTGCAGTTTTTCGCCATGTAAGTAATAGTCCTTCCTACCATTATTCCTACTAAAGTGGACCACCTCGCACTTGCCAACGTTAAATTCCATCTGCCAGTTCCTGGCCCATTCTCCCAGCCTATCTAGATCCCTCTGCAGACTCTCCACACCCTCCGCGCAATTTGCCGTTCCACCAATTTTGGTGTCATCAGCAAATTTCGACACCATACACTCGGTTCCCTTCCTCGGATCATCTGTATAAATGGTAAATAGCTGAGGCCCCAGCACCGACCCCTGGGGCACTCCACTAGTCACCAACCGCCAATCCGAATAGCACCCATTTACCCCCACTCTCTGCCTCCTATTTGACAGCCAATCCTCTATCCACGCTAACACCCTACCCCCAACTCCATGCCCCTTACCTT
The DNA here is from genome assembly GCF_965287045.1 of Carcharhinus amblyrhynchos. NCBI lineage: Eukaryota > Metazoa > Chordata > Chondrichthyes > Carcharhiniformes > Carcharhinidae > Carcharhinus > Carcharhinus amblyrhynchos. The sequence goes on along the minus strand of NW_027649905.1, from coordinate 341,117 downwards.
CTGCAATAACCTCTTGTGGGGTACCTTGTCAAACGCCTTCTGAAAATCAAGAAAGACCACATCCACCGGCTCTCCTCTATCCACCTCCCTAGACACATCCTCATAGAACTCCAATAAATTTGTCAGACACGACCTCCCCTTAACGAAACCATGCTGCGTCTGCTCTCTCAAGCAATTCCCCTCAAGATGCCTCGCTATTTCCTCCTTGATGACGGATTCTAACATTTTACCTACAACAGACGTTAAAGTAACCGGCCTATAATTCCCTGCCTTTTGCCTGCCACCCTTCTTAAACAACGGCGTAACATTAGCCGTTTTCCAATCTTCCGGCACTTCCCCGGAATCCAGCGACGTTTGGAAAATAACCACCAAGGCATCCACTATCACCTCCGCCATTTCTTTCAGAACCCTTGGATGCATTCCATCTGGTCCTGGGGACTTGTCCACAATCAGTCCCTCCAGTCTGTCGAGCACCGCCTCTCTAGTAGCGAGGGGGATTGAATATAAAAGTAGGGAGGTCTTGCTGCAGCTGTACAGGGCACTGGTGAGGCCGCAGCTGGAGTACTGTGTGCAGTTTTGGTTGCCGCACTTACGCAAGGATATTTTGGCCTTGGAGGGAGTGCAGAGGAGGTTTACTAGGCTGATGCCGGAGTTGAGGGGATTGAGCTATGAGGAGAGGCTGAATAAACTAGGCTTGTACTCGTTAGAGTTTAGAAGAATGAGGGGAGATCTCATTCAGACATATAAGATGATGAATGGGATGGATAGGATAGAGGTGGAGAGACTCTTCCCGCTCAGAAAGGACAGTAGGACTAGGGGGCACAGCCTCAAGATAAAGGGGGGGGGCTGCGGTTTAGAACGGAGTTGAGGAGGAACTTCTTCACTCAAAGGGTGGTGAATGTCTGGAATTCTCTGCCCGTTGAAGTGGTGGAGGCTACCTCGCTAAATATTTTTAAGATGCGGGTTGAGGGGTTTTTGATAAGCGAGGGGATTAAGGGTTATGGGGAGAGGGCAGGAATGTGGAACTGAGCCACGACAGATCAGCCATGATCTTATTGAATGGCGGGTCAGGCTCGAGGGGCTAGATGGCCTACTCCTGCTCCTATTTCTTATGTTCTTATTTCCGTATGTTATCCCAAAGGACAGCCCAAAGCTTTTGGTCCTGTTTAATTTAAACCAGCAGGACATTTCAGTTTCCAATTTCCCAAACTTGGGTGATGTTTGGTTGAGAGCCTTTTGAGTTGTAAAGATGAGAAAGTATTTGTGGCCGCAGATCTTCACTGCAGGTGGCAACTAGGACAGTGATAGCCTTTTTCCTCGGATGGAGAAAGCTAGCACGAGGGGGCATAGCTTTAAATTAAGGGGTGGTAGATATAGGACGGATGTCAGAGGTATGTTCTTTACCCAGAGGGTGGTGAGGGATTGGAATGCCCTGCCTCCTGCAGTTGTAGATGTGCCTAGTTTGGGGGCGTTTAAGAGATCCGTGGATAGGTTTATGGATAGAAAGGGATTGGTTTAGGTTAGAGGGTCATTGTTTTTTTAATTGGTCGGTGCAACATCGTGAGCCGAAGGGCCTGTTCTGCGCTGTTATGTTCTATGTTCTAACTTAATTAGATTCAAGTTGACTCAGTCCCCCTCTCCCATCAGCTGCCATGTGTGCTATTGGGTCAAGCTGGGATATGAATTTTTTAGAGGTTGGTGGGTGCCTGGAACTTGCTGCCTGGAGAGCTGGTGGAAGCAGATACGATAGTGACTTTTAAGGGGCATCTTGACAAATGCATGAATAGGATAGGAACAGAGGGATATGGTCCTCGGGAGGATAGAAGGTTGAGTTCAGTCAAGGCGGCTTGATTGGTGCAGGCTTGGAGGGCCAAAGGGCCTATTCCTGTGCTGTAATTTTCTTTGTTCTTTGAATAAGATGGTGACAGTGTTGGATTGTGCTGCTGAGAATACTTCTGTTTCTTGCTGCCGGTGTGTTGCAACTGAACCATTTCTTCCTCTGACTATGCGGTGATCTTCTCTGGGCAGTGGGCTGACTTCCCTCATCCAGCTTTGAATTAGATGAGAGCTTGGAATTCAAAAATTCAGGCATGTTTTCAACTAATCCAAGATACTTAGAGCTGTTCACCTTGGGAATGCTTTAAGAAAGGCTTGCCTCGTCTCGTGGCCTGCCTTCCTTCAGCATCTTCTACTTTCTCTCTCTTCTACTTTCCTTAATATAGTGACTATTTCGCATTTGCATTTTGACTTTTTGCTCTATTGTTAATTAATTGAGTTAATTAACATGATTAATTTATGCATTATTCAATCTGTAGTTGATATAGTTTCAAACCGTGATATTTTTAAGGCAATGATTTCACTTTAAATGAGTGCGTCATCTCTGCTCAGGGAAGCTTACGATGTAACGTGCAAATGTTCTTTCACAGCAGCTTCTGACAAGCGAGGAGCTGTGCAGACATGACAAACCCAGAAATAGAACAGTACATCGAAAGTTCTGTGCTGAAGAGCTGGGACCAAGGCAGACACTGGAATCTGCTTCAACAGTTGGATATATGATTAACTAATTTCCTTTGTCTGATGCCAAGTACAGGTGTCAATGTGTCATTAAACCTAATTAAATATTGAATACTTGTTGCTGCTGAGCAAAGCCCCTTCCTACAGTGTCTCTAACGCTTCCTGTCAGTTTTATGAAACAGTGTTAGACCTTAAATCCTCTTTTGTTTCTCAGCTAGTTCATGTGGTGATTTTTTTTAACATTGTGATACTCAGCTGAAGGGCTCAGACCTGTGATGCAGAAAACCCACTTACATTGGAAAATATAGGAGAGAAAGTGAGGGCAGTTGGGATGTACTGTTAATGGATGCCCAGCCTGAACTATAAAAGAGAAGGGGAAAGAGCTGAGAAGTTCCTAATTTGAGGTCCAAGTTAGAGTAGGAGGCGCAATGCAATTGGTGGATGAGTGATGAGGAAGAGAGTGTATGGGTGTAATTTACGCTTGAACCATTAACCATTGTGCTATTGATTTAGAGATAAGAGAGATTGTAATAGAGGCCAGGGTTACTTGGGATGGGGCTCCAACTAAATGAGGAGCATTCAAATGCTGTGCTTCAATGAGAATTGGATATTGCCATGAGAAAAGATGCTTGGAATGGAAAGAAAACCAACTTCTTGGTTTTTAGCAGGGAGTTTTCAGAATCAAGTTTGAGCTCCAAAAGGAATAAAGTGTAACCAATGAAGCAATAATGTGGAACCATCAGAAGTAGGGCATGAAAACTGCTGGTTGACTGTGTAAGAAACATGGAACTATCTCTACATGCAGACTGGAGAACAGGATATTGGAAATTAAATTGTAGAATAAAAGTTGTGGTTCTGTCTTTCTCAGGTCACATCGAGTCATAGAGGTTTACAGCATGGAAACAGGCCCTTCGGTCCAATTTGTGCATGCTGCCCAGTTTTTAACCACTATGCTAGTCCCAATTACCTGCATTTGGCCCATATAACTCTATACCCATCTTACCAATGTAACTGTCTAAATGCTTAGTTGATGTGGTAGAGGCTACCTCGCTAAATATATTTAAGACACGGGTGGATAGGTTTTTGGTAGGCAAGGAAATTAAGGGTTATGGGGAGAAAGTGGGAAAGTGGAACTGAGCCACTTCGGGTCAGCCATGATCTTATTGAATGGTGGGGCAGGCTCGAAGGGCTAGATGGCCTACTCCTGCTTCTATTTCTTATGTTCTTATTTTTGTGAAATGCAAAATGAATCCATACAAGACCTGCTCTTAGTACAAAAGTTAAATTGTGAACATGAAGCTAACTGACTTCTTGGGCAATGATTTGCAGTGCGTAAACTGTTTTTTTTTGCTGTTCAAAGGCAGTTTCCCTTGTATTGAAAACTACAGTGTTTACACACCAGGGGGTAGAACACATGTTTCTAGAAAATGCACTCTGTGGGCTTTATTTTACCATTTTGATTCCAAGTGTTGGGTGGACTTGAAACTGGGAATGTTTAAGATCTGACTTTTAGACACATTCTCAGGTGCCCCCATATGCACTCTGCTTAAAAAAAATCAGCAATTCCAAATTGCGCTGCAGAAGCTTGTGGGCAGGGCTTAATGTGCCTGGAACCCTACAGCTCTGATCTACTTCTCTAACCGCGCATGTGTAGAAAAAAAGTGATAGAATGCGGCTCCCCTGTCACATCGAACCCAGGCTGGATAACCCCCCCCCGCCACCGCGTCCCCACGTCCCCACAAACATTGCCCCACCCGCCCAACATTACTGACACCTTTATCCCCCACACCCCCTCCTGCCACCCAGACTGATCATGTACCTCTTTCCAACACCAACCCTCCCAACTGATCTTAGCAGAGTGTCAGTGGATCTCTCTTCCCACTCATGGACCTCAGGCAGAGTAGCAACAGAACCACACACCCCTCATTGATGTCAGGCAGAGTGATAGCGGACCCCCTCTCCCTCTTCCACAGATCTCAAGCAAAGAGCCAGCCATCGGACCGCCCCCTCCTCCCACCACCACCACCACCACCACCAGTCTTAGGCAGAGAGCTGTCGGATGCTCGACACCTATCTCCTCACTAACTGGAACGCCTGAATCAGGCTTTTGTAGAGCTTGTCTGTTTCGCACAGATTCCTAATGGCTGAACATGATGGTAAAGGGGGAAGTGCCGGTAAGGTTGGATGTGCAGCCCATTAAGTCAACTTAAATACATGCAAATGCATTTAAATGACAGTTGTGCCCATTTCGGGCACGGTGCCGATCATGGCCATTTTTGGGCCTTGGTAAAGGGGGAACCTGGGTGGAGGTGGGTGTGGATCATGCTACTCGCCTCACACCTGACTTTACAAAGTCCTTGCGCCCGAAAATGGGCGCAACTTGATGGTAAAATCGGGCCCAGTGTGTATACTGCATAGTGTCAACAGTAACCCCAGCCTCCATTACAACCTCTTTATCTCTAAATCAATAGCATAATGGTTAATGGTCCAAACATGAATTACACCCCTTACATCCTTCTTCCTCATCACTGAGCTGTAACCGACATATTGCACTCATGCCTTCTACTCTAACCTGGACCTCAAATTAAGAATTTCTCAGTCCTTCCCCTTCCCTCAGCTCAGGCTGGGCATCCATTAACAGTACATCCCAACTGCCCTCATTCTTTCTCCTGTGCTTTTTGACTTTAGTGGGTTAGCAGTTCTGCCTCACAGCGACAGACACCCGGTTTCAATTCCCGGCTTGAGTCACTGTCTGTGTGGAGTTTGCATGTTCTCCCCGTGTCTGCATGGGTTTCCACCGAGGGCTCTGGTTTCCTCCCACAGCCCAAAGATGTGCAGGTTAGGTGGATTGGCCATGCTAAATTGCCCCATAGTGTCAGGGGATTAGCAGGGTAAATGCATGGGATTATGGGGATAGGGCCTGGATGGTTGTGGTCGGTGTAGACTGGATGGGCCAAATGGCCTCCTTCTGCACTGTAGGATTCTATGATTCTAACTGGTACGCCACTGAAAAAAAATACACACAACTGAGTCAGAGTTAAACTTAACTACAGTATTTCAGAAATTAAATTTAGTTTAATAGAATTTAATTTAAATTAAACTCCATAACTACAGAATAAATTGTTGACAGTGTTAATATTAAGCCCATTATAAACATAACGTTGTATAAACAGTTTAGTGCATTTCCATCCCTAACCACTTAGATCCACTCAGTAGAAGTCAACACACATTTAGCCCCACATGCATTTAATCAGGAGCTGATCAGCACTGCAGGGGTCCAGTGGTATTTGCATGAACTTTGGTGTTAGTAAGCTCTGGTCAGTTTTGTTAGGAATCCCAATTTGACTCTGTCAAACATACCAAGCACCTACAACAAGCTGTTGGCACCATGGTCAGCATCAAATCAATACAAGTGTATGTATGCTATGTCCTTTCAATTAAAAAGTTACTCTTTAAAAAAACGTCAGCTTGGAGGCTTTAGAAACAGCAGCATTTGCAAGGAATATGGAATAATTGTGCCATATTTATTTGCAATTCTAATTGGTTGCTTTTTTCCACAGATGAAGACATTTTAGCCTCTATACGCTGCTTTGAGGACAAAGGGATTAAAGCTCTGCCCCAAAAAGAGGTTTAATCTAAATGGGTGCAAAATCAAAATACTGCAGATGCTGGAAATCTGATATCAAAACCAAAATACCGAAAAAGCTCAGCAGGTCATTTGGTATCTGTAGGGAGAAAAGAGTTAACATTTTCAGGACCTTCCATGGAAGTGAGAATTGTAAAAGTTTTTAAACCAGTGGATGGGCACGTAGGCAGGAAGGTAATAAAAGCTGGGTGATTTAAACTGCATCCTGCAAGCTGGAACAATACTGGGCAAAATTCACGCAGATGATGATTTAATCCTATTACTTACTCATTTTTGGGGATGATGTACTCAGATCTGGGGAACCAAAGGCATTGTGCTATACTATAAACATTGAATGATTCAAAACCACACCTAATCCAGAATCGTTTAGAGACAAACAATAATGATTCTGGGAAGAGGAAGTTTATTTTAGAAGGCGGGAGAAAATTGTGTTGCTTTTCCCTGGAATAGTGATGTTTTGCCAATGATGAAAGGGAAATAAGAACATAGGAGCAGGAGTAGGCCATCTAGCCCCTAGAGCCTGCCCGTCATTCAATAACATCATGGCTGACCTGAAAGTGGTTCAGTTCCACTTACCCGCCTGCTCCCCATAACCCTTAATTCCCTTATTGATCAGAAATCTATCTACCTGTGACTTAAACGCATTTAACGAGGTAGCCTCCACTGCTTCAATGGGCAGAGAATTCCAAAGATTCACTACACTCTGAGAGAAGAAGTTCCTCCTCAACTCTTTTCTAAATTGACTTCCCCTTATTTTGAGGCTGTTCCCTCTAGTTCTTGTTTCCTTTCTAATGGAAATAATTTCTCTGCCTCGACCCAGTCTAGCCCCTTCATTATCTTATGTCTCTATAAGATCCCCTCTCAGCCTTCTAAACTCCAGCAAGTACAGGCCCAATCTACTCAATCTCTCCTCATAAGCTAACCCCCTCATCTCCGTATCAACCTGGTGAACCTTCTCTGCACTCCCTCCAAGGCCTTTTGCAAATAAGAAGACCAAAATTGCACACAGTACTCTAGTTGCGGCCTCACCAGTACCTTGTACAATTGCAGCAAGACCTCCCTGCTTTTATACTCCAACATTCCATTTTCCTTCTTGATCACTTGCTGCACCTGCAAACTGACTTTTTGCGATTCATGCACATGGACCCCCAGGTCCCTCTGCACAGTAGCATGTTGTAATTTTTCACCATTTAAATAATAGTCCATTTTACTATTATTCCTTCCAAACTGGAAGTAATTAAACTTTAATCAGAACAAAACTTGCTGGAGATACGCAGCAGACCAGGCAGCATCTGTGAAGAGGAAAATTAATGTTTCAGATTAATGACCTTTCAGCAGAACCTCTTGGTAACAAAACTTTAAGTGCTGACAGATTAATAAGAAGCTCAAACATGGGTGAAGACAAATTAAAATCATGGGATACGAGGCCAGGTAGCTAGGTGGATTGAGAACTGGTTGGGAAATAGGAGACAGAGGGTAGTTGTGGAGGGTACCTTGTCGGGCTGGAGGCCAGTGACCAGTGGTGTGCCGCAGGGCTCGGTACTGGGACCTCTCCTCTTTGTAGTCTACATAAATGACTTAGAAGAGGGCGTAGGTGGTGTGATCAGCAAGTTTGCTGATGACACCAAGATGGCAGGGTTGGCGGGTACAGAACTGGATTGTCAGGTGATACAACAGGATATAGATAGGTTGGTGCAGTGGGCAGATAGGTGGCAGATGGCATTTAATCCTGACAAATGCGAGGTGATGCATTTTGGAAGGAATAATGCAGAGAGGAGCTATGTGATAAAAGGTAGGCCGATTAGGAGTATAGACGTACAGAGGGACCTGGGAGTGCAGGTTCACAAATCCATGAAGGTTGCGTCACAAGTGGAGAACGTTGTTAGGAAGGCTTATGGGATGTTAGCCTTTATAGGAAGGGGCTTAGAGTATAAAAGCTGCCGTCTAATGCTTCAGTTATACAGAACGTTGGTTAGACCGCATTTGGAGTACTGCGTCCAGTTCTGGTCACCTTATTACCGGAAGGACGTGGAGTCTCTGGAAAGGGTGCAGAGGAGGTTTACCAGGATGTTGCCTGGCATGGGGGGACTGGGTTACGAGGAGAGATTGAAGAGACTGGGGCTATTCTCCTTGGAAAGACGGAGATTGAGAGGGGACATGATACAGGTATATAAGATACTGAAGGGAATAGATAGAGTTAATAGTGAGAGACTGCTCCCTAGACTGGGTACGAACACGAGAGGTCATCACTTAAGGGTGAGGGGGGGGAGGTATAATTTGGAGGTAAGAGGAAGGTTCTTTACGCAGAGAGTTGTGGGGGTCTGGAATGCGCTACCGAGTAGGGTGGTGGAGGCAGGAACGTTGGACTCGTTTAAGATGCAGTTAGATAGGCACATGAGTGAAACGAGAATGGAGGGATATGGTAGGGGCTATTAAATAGGGTTAAACCTCGGGAGACACCGGAAGGGCAGGCTGTATGATTAATATTTTATGTCTTTATTCCACAGGTGGAGGTCCACCTCGTGTCAAGCGAGGGGCATGCACATGGCGGGTCGTGCGTGGGCTGCTCTTGGAAGTCCAGGAGTGGCCTAGTACTTCATGTCGGTGTGTGTGCTTGATCCTGGACCGATAGACGGGCTCCACAACAGCTCAGTGACTAGCACTGCTAGCTGTGCAGATACATGGATTTGGGCCTGTGTCTGTGGGAGTTTGCGCATTCTCCCTGTGGTTGCGTGGGTTTCCTCCGGGCGCTCCGGTTTCCTCCCACACCCCAAAGATGTGCTCTTAGGCTAATCGGTTTCCACCAAATTGACACTATTTCTTCCCTGAATCTGACTGATTAGGGTCCCATTCGTAGACATGCAGGGTAGAATAGGTGTAGGGCGATGAGGCGGCGCGGGCTCGTTGGGCCGAAGGGCCTGTTTCCCGTGCTGGGTTGTTCTTTGTAAAAGGAGGGAGTTACGTGTAAGGACAAAATTGGATGGAAATTTCTTTCCCACAAGTGTGGAGTAGAAAAGATCATTGAACTGGACATTATAAATGGATTCTGAAGAATCGGGGATATATATCTGTAGGTGAAGGATTTGAGGATTGTGAAAGAAAGCAAATAAATGCAGCTGAATGACTAACTGAGTGCATATCTGAAAGTTTGCTGAGTGGGGGCACTTAAACTGTTAATCTTGCTCTTGTAAAATCAGTGCAGTCTGTGATTAGCAATAACAGGAAAAATTGTGCAAGTAAACCAAGGCCAGGATTTGAGGCCCCAACCTCCTCCCCCCACCCCAGACAGGATGTTGAGGTTTCACTAAAGTGAACAGAAATTTAAATGGCCCCCCACATCCACTGGCAGGAGACACTGTAAAATCCTGACTCAAGTTTCTTTTCTTCCTACATTAGACAGGTAAACACACAATGCTGAGAGAACTAAGTGGTCAGTTGGCAGGACGAATAAAAAGGAAGCATAATATCTAAATGGTGAGAGATTACAGAGTTCTGAGATGCAGAGGGACCTGGATACCCTAATGCATGAATCACAAAAGGTTAACATACAGGTAATCAGCAAAGCTAAGAAAGTGCCATTGTTCATCACAGAGGTTATTGAATACAAGTGTAGGTGCATTATGATTCAGTTATGCAAGGCATTGGTGAGACCACATCTGGAGTATTGGGAAGGATTTTCCACATGTTTCCTCCTCCAGTCGTGTGTTTTGCAGAGGCAGCATCCTCCAATCAGGGAGTTTTCCTATTGTTCGCACCTTTGGGGCTAAGAGATTCCACTGGCGGGAATGGCCGGAAAATTTCAGCCACTACGTTGCCTTCCTCATTTAAGTAAATATGTAAAAAAAAAAGATTGGAAGCAGCTCAGTGAAAGCTTACTGGACTAATATCTGGAGTGGGAATTTCCACACAATTTGCTGTGTGTTTTGCGACACTGCGAGAAGGCCCACCAATCGCCTGCAGCAGGATCTTCTGGTCCCGCCATTGTCATAAGAACATAAGAAATAGGAGCACGAGTAGGCCATCTAGCCCTTCGAGCCTGCCCCGCCATTCAATAAGATCATGGCTGATCTGTCGTGGCTCAGTTCCACTTTCCCGCCCTCTCCCCATAACCCTTAATCCCCTCTCTTATCAAGAACCCATCAACCTGCTTCTTAAAAATATTTAGCGAGGCAGCCTCCACCACTTCAACGGGCAGAGAATTCCAGAGATTCACCACCCTTTGAGTGAAGAAGTTCCTCCTCAACTCCGTTCTAAACCGCCTCCCCTTTATCTTGAGGCTGTGCCCCCTAGTCCTACTGTCTTTTTTGAGCGGGAAGAGTCTCTCCACCTCTATCCTATCCATCCCATTCATCATCTTATACGTCTCAATGAGATCTCCCCTCATTCTTCTAAACTCTAACGAGTACAAGCCTAGTTTATTCAGCCTCTCCTCATAGCTCAATCCCCTCAACTCCGGTATCAGCCTAGTAAACCTCCTCTGCACTCCCTCCAGGGCCAAAATATCCTTGCGCAGGTGCGGCGCCCAAAACTGCACACAGTACTCCAGCTGCGGCCTCACCAATGCCCTATACAGCTGCAGCAAGACCTCCCTACTTTTATATTCAATCCCCCTCGCTATGAAGGCCAGCATCCCATTCGCCTTTCTGACCACCTGCTGCACCTGCAAGCTGGGTTTTTGCGACTCATGCACAAGGACCCCGAGGTCCCTCTGCACCGTCGCCTGCTGCAGTTTTTCGCCACGTAAGTAATCGTCCTTCCTACCATTCTTCCTACCAAAGTGGACCACCTCACGCTTGCCAACATTAAATTCCATTTGCCATTTCCTGGCCCATTCGCCCAGCCTATCTAGATCCTTCTGCAGACTCTCCACACCCTCCACACAATATGCCTTTCCCCCAATCTTGGTGTCATCAGCAAATTTCGACACCCTGCACTCGGTTCCCTCCTCCAGATCATCTATATAAATGGTAAATAGCTGAGGCCCCAGCACCGACCCCTGGGGCACTCCACTAGTCACCAACCGCCAATCCGAATAGCACCCATTGACCCCCACTCTCTGCCTCCTATTTGACAACCAATCCTCTATCCACGCTAACACCCTACCCCCAACTCCATGTCCCCTGACCTTCTGCAATAACCTCTTGTGAGGTACCTTGTCAAACGCCTTCTGAAAATCCAGAAAGACCACATCCACCGGCTCTCCTCTATCCACTGCCCTAGACACATCCTCATAGAACTCCAGTAAATTTGTCAGACACGACTTCCCTTTAATGAAACCGTGTTGCGTCTGCCCTATCAAGCAATTCCCTTCAAGATGCTTCGCAATTTCCTCCTTAATGACGGATTCCAACATTTTACCTACCACAGACGTTAAACTAACCGGCCTATAATTCCCCGCCTTTTGCCTGGCACCCTTCTTAAACAACGGCGTAACATTAGCCGTTTTCCAATCTTCCGGCACTTCCCCGGAATCCAGCGACGTCTGGAAAATAACCACCAAGGCATCCACTATAACCTCCGCCATTTCTTTCAGAACCCTCGGATGCGTTCCATCCGGTCCTGGGGACTTGTCCACAATCAGCCCCTCCAGTCTGTCGAGCACCACCTCTCTAGTAACAGTAATGTCATTAAGACCCTCCAGTCCTACCACCTTTCCATCGCTAACACCCGGCAAATTATTCACGTCCTCCTCCGTGAAGACAGAAACAAAAAAGTTATTCAATACCTTAGCCATATCCCCATCCCCTACCACTAGGTCCCCTTTCTCATCCTCTAAAGGACCAACGTTCACCCTAGCCAGCCTCTTCCTTTTTATATATTTATAAAAACTCTTGCTATCCTTTTTTATATTAAGCGCTAGCCCAGCTTCATAGCTTCTCCTACCCTCCTTTATCAACTTCTTTGTCAATCTTTGTTGACATTTAAACCTTTCCCAATCCTCTTCTCGCCCACTGCTCTTAGCTACTCTAAATTCCTCCGCTTTTAATTTAACACTTTCCTTCACCTCCTTTGTTATCCACGGCTTATTGTCAACAGGGTTTCCCTATGAACGTGCCCCTTGCCACCATGAAACTTGTGGGGGGCGTGTGCCATCAGCAGGATGGAAGACCCCATTGGTGTGAACGGCCAGAATATTCCGGCTCTGGAGTGAAGATCAGGTGAGACAGGCAGGGAAGAAATTTCACATGAGTGACTGAGCACAAAGTAGCAATCCGACACTGACCGCTCCGAGGAAGTTATGGCCCTCCTGAGGGGACTTGACAGAAATAATGTTCCTCTTGTGGGAGAATCTAGGAGCCACTGTTTAAAAGTAAGGGAGCCACCCATTTAAGACAGAGATTAGGAAAATCTCTCTACTGAGTGTTGGGAGATGGGATTAAAATGTGATCAGCCCTGATCTTATGGATTCAATGGGCCGAGTGTCCTACCCTATGCCTGCTCCTGATTTATATGTTTGTATGTAAAGTAGGTGGCTGGGATTCATCCCTGAAAAAGAGACAGGCTTGTTAGGTCTGGTAGTCTTTTCCAATCCCATGTTTACCCAGCAGCACGATTAGAGACAAATGTGAGGTGATGCATTTTGGTACATTGAACCATGGCAGAACTTATTCAGTTCATGGTAGGGCGCTGGGGAAAGTTACAGAACAAAGAGATCTAGGGGTACATGTTCACAGGTCCTTGAAAGTGGAGTCACAATAGGACAGAGTGGTGAAGAAGGCATTTGGCATGCTTGGCTTCATCGGTCGGAACATTGAATACAGGAGTTGGGACATCTTGTTGAAATTGTACGAGACATTTGTAAGGCCGCACTTGGAATACTTCGGGATATTCCAGTCACCCTATCATAGAAAGAATATTATTAAACCAGAAAGGGTACAGAATAGATCTACTAGGATGCTATCGGGACTTGATGGATTGAGTTATGAAGAGAGGCTTGATAAACTGGGGCTTCTTTCTCTGGAACGTAGGAGGCTGATAGGTGATGTTATAGAGGTCTATAAAATAATGAGGGGCACAGATCAGCTAGATAATCAATATCTTTTCCCAAAGGTTGGGGAGTCTAAAACTAGAGGGCATAGATTTAAGATGAGAGGGGAGAGATACAGAACTGTCCAAAGATGTAATTTTTTTCACACAGAATGGTGAGTGTCTGGAACAAGCTGCCAGAGGTAGTAGTAGAGGTGGGTGCAATTTTGTCTTTTAAAAAGCATTTAGATAATTACATAGGTATAATTGATATAGAGAGATATGGGGCAAATGCAAGCAATTAGGACTAGCTTAGGGGTTTTTTAAAAAGAAAGGGTGGCTTGGACAAGTTGGGCCAAAGGGCCTGTTTCCAAGCTGTAAACCTCTATGACTAACTCCAATCCACAGTTTAAGAGAAATGTGAGAAGCATTGAGGAATTTGTGACAAGCAGCATTTTGAAGGCAGAATTGCAGAGTTTGACTTGTTTTCATTGATAGAGAGAGGATTGAGAGAGTCATGCCTTAAGGCTTTAATATCGTGGGCATGGATGTCAGTAGGCTATTCAATTTAAACTGAATTTGCAGAACAAACGGCAAGTACAAATATGGTTAGTACCACCAAAATGGAGATTAGAAGCTGTACTTATTCCCAAAACACAATCACGGTGGCAATGCCAGGGTTCAATTCCAGCCTTGGGTGACTGCTTGTGTAGCACTTGCACGTTCTCCCCATGTCTGTGTGGGTTTCCTCCAGCTGCTCTGGTTTCCTCCCACAGTCCAAAGATGCACGGGTTAGGTGGATTCGTCATAAATTGTCCCTAGTGTCAGGGAATTAGCACGGTAAATATGTAGGGTTACAGGAATAGGGCCTGGGTGGGATTTTGGTCAGTGCAGACTTGATGGGCCAAATGGCCTCCTTCTGCACTGAAGGGATTCTATGATACTTCTGCTGTTATATTTTGCAGTGTTGTGATAAATCATGGAGAAAACAAAGCGCGGTGGAGAGGACTTTTTTTGCTTTTATTCATGGGATGTGGACATCACTGGCTGGGCCAGCATTTATTGCCCATCTCTAGTTCCCCCTTGAGAAGGTGGTGGTGAGCTGCCGCTTTGAACTGCTGCAGTCCACGTGGTGTAGGTGCACCCATGGTGCTGTTAGGGAAGGAGTTGAGGATTTTGAAGGACCAGTGATGCAGCTTGTTATTACATTGCAACCCAGCATTCTTGAGAGAAAGTAAGCTACCCCAGTTTTTTATTTACCACCTTCCTGTCTTATAAACTGGCTGCATCCGGTGGGCCTGCAGGCTGAATGCATGTAGACACTGACCATAACGTTTTGCCTGAAAGGTAAGTGTGGCAACACAATGGAAATAATATTGGCGTTCAAACATGACAACATTACAGGAAGTGGCATTAAGATCAGCAGTAACTTAGAAACATGTATCTTCCTCATCATTGGTGTAAAAATAAATCCACTGGTTTTGTCTGATTTGATCCTTGGCTGCAGGCAACTGCTGGCAAAGGAGTAATAGAAATTCAGCTTAGGTGGCATCATTCTCTGTGATATCATTCTCTAGCACATGAATGGAAAGCAGAACATTTGTCCAAAAAGCTGTAATAATCCTTCATGGTCCAGCTCCCTACGACTTGAAGTAAATAACAAACTGTCTCACCTTATCAGTGGTGCTTTGTAAATATTGGATTCAATGCCTTACTCCTCCTTGCTGTCATGCACACATACAATTACTCTTTGTGATATTTCAGAGAGAATTTAATAATCAGCGTTGCACCCGCCCGCCAGCTGCCTGCAAGATGCCACAACGCAGCTCCTGGCTAGCCAGCAGTCGGGAGGGGTCTGGCAGTAGATAAGTTACTTATTTGTAATTTATTTTGTTTACAGCCCTCACCTGGAGTGGAAAACAGCCTCCTATGGATGCTGCTTAACAGATCCCCCAATAATGGGAATGCATTATTAAATAGTATCAATATAGAAAGAGAAGTGTGGAGCTTGGAGAGGAACATCAAACCATAATGTAATCTTTATGCTGCCATTAATTTGTTTCAAGTCCCAGGCGATTTATGCTCATCAGACTTTTTATATCACTTATCCTAACAAATTTTGTAAACCTATGGAAAACCAGGTCTACAGGCCTGCACTTGCACAAAGGAGCCATATTTAAGCATGTATGTCTGATGGAATTGCAGCTTGCAAGATTCTGAGCTAACACATTAGCAATTTAAAAGATGTTTCTGCTCACCATCAAAGTATCCATCTCTGTGATACATTAGTGGAATTATCCCATTTTTGCCTTTCAGTTAACGAAAGAGAGGTTATTCAGTCTGATGATGAATTCCAATCCCACGAGACTTGTTAAAAGTTGAGAAGTCGGACAAAGAAGAGTTGAGAGATAAGTTAGCAGCAGAGGACAATAGAGCTGGCCGTGTAAATAGGATCAATTAAATAGGATTTATTGAGAGGGGACGAGGCAATTAGATGAAATTACTGCATTAAAAGGACAGGCTTGTAATGTTTTATGTTCCCTTCCTGCAGCCCCTCTGCAATAATGCCCTTCCCCTTCTATACCCTCCGAGCCAGAATGAAGTGAGTTATTTATCGTCTCCAGCAGAGGTCTATTAAAGCTGTGAGCCTACATCTCGTGGAATCTGCCTCTGTCAAATTGTCCTGTTTCCTAAGGCCATTATTCAAAATGAAAGCTGATCATCTAAGTCGGAACAAAACCTTCATGATTAAGTTATCCTTGGTGTGGAAGATAGAATCTTTTTTTGTTACTGCAAGAATCTTGAAATATTGCCCTTCTTGCAATAAATTGGAACTGACAGTCACTGTTGTTACTGTGTTGGTACAATAATAGTGAAGCTCTTCTAAAATACCTTTCAGAATTCACATCTTAATTGGCTGAAAGGGGAATAAAATCACCTTCCACTTTCGTGCTTAGAAACTGAAAGTATATGAGCAAATTCATCCTCCCAAAGCTATTGTTAACTCTGCATTATCTCCACTCTACATCTGTGTGAAGATTTGCAGGGCTGCACACGAGAAACTGACAAACCCTTTGAAAGAGATTCTTACAAAGTAAACTAAGTCGTTTAGAATGCAATTGTGCTGGAGTTTCATGCAATCTGAATCCTGGTCCAGTGTAGGGCTAGATGTATCCCATCCAATACTCATCCAATTGCGACTGGCAAAGCCCATGTTTCTGGACCTAGTAGGTTTATGCTGAAGAGTGGGAAAGGATGCGCTTAAGGATAGCGAAAGAGGAACTTATAGCCAAAGTTTAGATGTAATTAGATCAATGTTGGAGTGAAAACTGTGAAGTATACAAAAGGAATCTTTGGAAATGTTTGTGCAGATTGGATTTCTGTTTCTGGTGTTGACTAACCACGCATTGTGATTTTTCAAGTGTGGCTGGTATTTGGTACAGTAAGGTAAGCCTGAAATGTTCATAGTTTTGTCTCTTGGTTGTTTTAGGTAATTAACAGCAGCATCAAGATTAACAGGACGGTTGTAAAAGTCTAATCACCATGGAGTGATGTTCAACAGCTGCACATTAGTCATAAACAGGTGTCAAGATAAGCGTGTTTGTTCTTTCAGATAAATGTCCTCTGCCCTTGAGAGGAGAGTTCTGTTTACATGAGGAGTTTGTTCTGTTATCGAACACAACAATTCAGTTACCACAAAAATATAACACCTTCCAATATTCAGCTGCAGGACATTCTTCTGGTGGAGAGTGAACAGGCAGAAGTCGTGGTCCAGATTGGTACCAATGACTTAGTAGGAAGAGAATGGGCTCCTGCAGTCAGAATTTAGGAAGCTAGGTAGAAAATGGATGTATTAATATCCAGATTACTCCCAGTGCCATGTGCAAGTGACTACAGAAGCAGGAGGATAAGGCAGATTAGCATGTCACTGGAAAGATAGTGTGGGGGGAGGGGTTGTGGAATTCTGGAACTGGCTCTGGGGGAGATAGTACCTATACAAGCCAGATGGATTATAGCTGGAAAGAACTGGGACTGAGTTCCTTGTGGAGTACTTTGCCAGTGCTGTCAGGCGGGCTCTAGACTAACTCATCAGAGTCGTGGCAAACAAGAGGAAATATTAGAGAGGAATTCCAGGGTGCGTAGAATACTGGAGGGATATAAAGCACTAATATAGAGAATAGTAAGTTAGTCAGTGAAGTCACAGTAGAGGAGAAAGTAATGATGTCTAAATCAGGATTAGTGTGTATGTATTTGAATGCACAGAGTACAGAAATTAAGATTAGGGAGTTACAGGCACAGATTGCATTGTGGAAACATGATGCTATGTGGTAACAGAGACCTGGCCCAAGGAAGAGCAAGACTGCATGTTGAATATTCCTGGGTACAAGGTATTCGGGAAAGGCAGGAATGGACGAGGGTTGACGATATTGGTTAAGGAGAGAATTGCAGTCCTGGAGAAAGAGGATGTCCCAGAGAGTTCAAGGACAGAATCTATTTGGCTAAAGCTAAGGACACAATTATATTGCTTGGTGTCAGCTATAAACCACCAGCTAGTGAGAAGGATATAGAAGAACAAATCTGCATAGAAATTACAGAAAGATGTAAATATTACAAAGCAGTTATAATGGGGACTTTGATTACCCAAATATGACAAGAAAATTGGTTGTGTAAAAAGCAGAGAACGCCATATGTTCCTTGATTGTATTTTGACTGAAGTTTGTGCCCAGTCTGACAAGTAAGGATGCGCTGTTGGACCTGGTTCTTGGAAATGAGGTCAACAAAGTAGATTAAATGTCAGTCAGGGGACATATAGGAGATAGTGATCATTGTAACACGAGATTTAGGGTGATGATGGAAAAGGAAAATAGGCAATCCAGAGTAAAGGTAAATAGCTGGGGGAAAGCCAATTTCAACAGAGCTGGGCCAGTTAGATTGGAATGAAAGGTTGGCAGGAAAAACCACAGCTGAAAAATGGGTTACCTTCAAAACAGAAATAGCCTGGACACAGTCACGGTATGTTCCCTTAAAAGGGAAAGGTAGGGAGAAACAGATCCAAAGCTCCTTGAATGAAAAAAGAATTAGAAATTAAGAATAGGAAGAAAGCGTCAGGTAGATAATACAGTTGAGAACTCTGAGGTATGAAAGGGGTGACCTGATTGAGGTGCTGAAGATTATGAGGGGTGTGGATAGGGAGCAGCTGTTCCCCTTAGTTGAAGGGTCAGTTGAGGGAAGTGAGGCGTGGGAGGTTTAGTGGGGAGGGGTGTGATTTAAGGAAAATCCTTTATACTCAGAGGGTGGTGATGGTCTGGAATGCGCTGCCTGGGAGGGTGGTGGTGATGGGAGGCCTCATATCTTTTACAAAGTATCTGGATGAGTACTTGGCATACCATAACATTCAAGGCAATGGGCCAGGTGCTGGCAAGTGGGATTAGGTGGGCAGGTCAGGACCTTTCATGCATTGGTGCAGACTTGATGGACCAAAGGGCCTCTTCTGCACTGCGGTATTGTGTTAATTACAGAAGAGTCAGAGGGAGGCTAAAAAGCACAGGTGGTATTTTCCAGCCATGTTTGCTCTGCAATCGCTCCCAACGAGAATTTGGTGCTCTGCCAAATCTCCTTTCACTGCAGCAGGACTGAAGAATCCCAGGCAAGGAGGAGGCTGGAGAATCCCAACCCATATTAGAAAAGTGAAGAGGCAATAAGAGGAAAGACTGACAGCCAACATAAAGGGGAATCCCAGTGTCTGCTTTAGGCACAACCTCAGGCTAAAGGGACAATCCTTTAAAACAGAGGTGAAGGATTTCTTCAGCCAGAGTGTGGAATCTGAGGAACTCTTTGCCACAGAAGGCTGTGGAGGCCAGGTCATTGAGTATCTTTAAGACAGAGAAAGATAGGTTCTTGATTAGTAAAAGGATTGGAGGTAATGGGGAAAAGACAGGAGAATGGGGATGAGAAAAAAATCAGCCATGATTGACTGACGGAGCAGACTCAATGGCCCGATTGGTCTCATTCTGCTCCTATGTCTTTCGGTCTTATGGCACATAAATATAAAAGGATGGTAAAAGGAGTGGAGAGTCAATCAGGGACCAAAGAGGGAACTTGCACGTGGAAGCTGGGAGCATGGCTGAGAAATTAAATTAATACCATCTGTCTTTACCAAGGAGGTAGATGCTACCCAGGACAGGTGAGGAAAGGTGTCTCCTAGATGGGTTCAATGATAAAAAGGAAGAGTTAAATGGACCATTAGTACTGAAAGCTGACAGGCACTGGGACCAGATGAGATACATCCAAGGATATTGAAAGAAGTGAGAATGGAAATTGCAGGGGGCTTCCAGTCTCTCTCGACTCAGGAGAGGTGCTAGAGTGCTGGAGAATTGCAAATGTTACACCCTTGTTCAAAAAATGTTAGAAGGATAAGTCCCAGCAATTGCAGACCAATCAGTTTAACTTCAGTGGTGAGCAGGTTTATGGAAACAATTCTTTTAAAAGTTTATTTCTTAGTCACATGTAGGCTTACATTATTAACACTGCAATGAAGTTACTGTGAAAATCCCCTTGTCACCACACTCCGGCGCCTGTATGCGCACACTGAGGGAGAATTTGGTATGGCCAAGCACCTAACAAGCATGTTGTTCGGACTATGGGAGGAAACCAGAGCACCCGGAGGAAGCCCATGCAGACAAGTGGAGAACGTGCAGACTCCGCACAGATAGTGACCCAAGCCGGGAATTGAACCTGAGCCCCCGGTGCTGTGAGGCAGCAGTACCAGCCACTGTGCTGGGTAGAATTAATCATTTATTAGGTAATTATTTGAATAGACACAATATGTAGGGGTACGGGGAAAAGGCAGGGGCATGGCACTATTTATGCTCATTTGGAGAGTTGGTGGGCCAAATGTGTGATTCTGTGAAATGACCATGGAGAAAATGTGTTAAAGAACATGGTTTAAGAGCAAGGAGCAGCGACCACTTCAATCACCTAAAAACTGGATAAATTCAGCCAGTTTGGGCCAAGTCAACGGAATATAATCAATGTCTGAAAACAAAACCCTCTCTGTAAAATCAGTAAAAGATCAATCCTGTATCAAGAAATTCTGATGCACATATTGTACAGAGGCTCAGAGGTTCATCTGTTGAGCTACGTTACTCCATTTACACTGCCAACTCTCTCAACAAATGTGTGTGCTTTATATGTGGCTCATTTCATAGCCTCTGCTTGTACCAGGCACTCTACTAAGACAATAACTCAAATAGTTAGATTGGTGATAAAGACCAGATTCTTAAAAAGCGTGAAACTTACTTCAGTAGAGAATCGTATCAGATTATATAAAATAATGGGTCAATGTTGGTGTGTATGTTTCACACAATTCTTTCCACTCTGATTACTTGTTCCTTGATCTATGTTCCTCTATTTTCCTCTCTGTCATCAGTAGATCAAATATTTCCTTAGATGCGTCAATGATGTCTACTTCAACCAGTTCCGGTGGTAATAAGTTCTGTATTTTTATAGCTCTTGGTTGTTTTTACATCCTCCTAAATTCTTTGTCTGATCTCGTGGTCAATCTTATATTTATATTTCTTTATTATGGCCTGAGCCACTTCCTTGAACCAGTTCATAATTTTACACTTATCTGTGGTCTTCTTTGGCGCTATTATAGGGAAAAGAGCTCCAGACTGTCTCCTGATAATTCTGATAATCTCTTTGTAAATTTTTCCTGCACTTACCCAATGCTTCAATATCATTTTTGTAGACTGGAGACGAGAACTGAACACACTATTTCAAGTGTGGTCCATGGTCCTAAGTAAATACAACGTTCCCTTCCTGATTTTATATTTTATTCCTCTGAAAGGCTGAGGGGTGACTTGTTTGGGGTGTACAGAATTATGAGGGGACAGGATAAAATTGTTTCTCTTGGTGGAAAATTCTAGAACCAGGGGACATAGATTCAAGGTAGGTGGCAATAGTTATAGATGGGACATGAGGAAGAACTTTTTAACACAGAGTGGTTGGTGTCTGGAATTCGTTGCCCGAGTTAGTGGTGGAGGTAGAGACCCTAAACTCTGCTGAAAAGTTCCTGGATCTACATCTTAAGTGCTGTAAGCTATAGGGCAATGGGCTGGGTGCAGGAAGATGGGATTATAAAGGGCACCTGGGTGTCCTCACGCTGGCATGGACAAGATGGGCTGAATGGCCTCATTCTGTGCTGTAACTTTCCTATGGTGCTAATTGAACCCTCGTGCATTCCAGCCTTATCAGCTTGTATTCTTACATTTAGTGGCTTATTTATCTTTGTTACCAAAAGCTTTTACTTTTTGCACCTCATTTTAGTTTTGTACTTTTCAATAAATAATTTGCCTCCTTCCTTATTCTTCCTAACTTGTATCCGCCCTAATGTTGAATCAACTGAAGTTGCAAACCTGTTTGTCTTTCTGTACTTTGAAGCAATTTGTCACATTAATTATAACCTCCAATTTGGTATCAACTTCAAAATCTAAATATATGCCTCGAACTCCCGCGTTCAAATCATTTATAGATGTGGTGAGCAGCATTGACCCAGGTGGAGGTCATTTGTTCCATTTAAACTGAAAATCATGTAAAAATTTCCAGTATCTCTTAAAACAATTAGATGAGTTTGTGTTTCCACAACAACAATTTATAATGAGAACTGGATAAGGAGGCATTGCTGCAACAGGAAATGTGAGTTTAGCCAAATTAAAGATTCCAAATTGAATCTGCACAAGCCCCAGTAGAACTCCTGGGGTAATAGTGCGTAAGAATGGATGCTGTAATTCAGTGTGAAGCAATTTTATTAGAACTGATTCTCACAGGCTAGTGAAAACCACTTGTTTTTGGAAATAATAAGCTGAACAGTTCCATTCAGTCTCCTGTCAGTCCTAATTCTCAAAAAGCAACAACACAAGCCAATTCTCAGCTTTCTCTCTCCATCTACGAAAGGCATTCCTGTCTTGCCTTCAGTGCATGTGTGTCAATATCTCCATTCTATCTCTTGTCACTACCTCTGGAAACTCTGACGCAAATTATCTATTTGGCACATTGCAACAGAAGTCAGCCTTTCAGCCCTTCAAGCCTGTTCTGCCATTCAGTTGGATCATTGCTGATCTGTACCTCTGCTCCATTTAACTACCATTGCTCCATGTCTTTTGATACCTTGACCTATAACAAATCAGTCAATTGGGGTATTAACATTTTACTAAACTCACTAGGTCTCCAGCATTCACAGCCTTTGTATGGAGTGGAGGGAGAATTCCAGATCCTCAGTGCCCTTTTTATGAAAACCTTTGCCCTGGTTTCACTGCTAAAAGCCATTGCCCTTAAGGTTACGCTCCCTTATTCTGGATTTCTGCACCAGAGGAGTGATTTTAGCCATTTCTACCCCATCAACTCCCTTTGCGTTCAACTGGAAAAGCAATCAAGAAACTCAACACCATCCAGGGCAAAGCAGTCTGCTTGATTGACACCCTAGCTTCACCATCTATTTCCTCCACCACCTATGCACAATGGCAGCAGTGTGTACCATCTGCAAGACACATTGCAGGAACTCGCTAATGAGTGTAATTGACATCGTCCCATGTCAATCCTCTCCAACCTCAACTTAATCAGAGGAGGCTTCACAACCAACGGGAGATTTTCATAGGGCCTGTTCCATGATTAATTGGACTCGATGCCATGGTTCCTGCCATAACAGATCTCGTAAAATCCAATCCCGTGTTTCAGGTCAGTTCTGACAAAAGGATCATTGAGCTGAAACATTGGCTCTGATTATACCAGCATGCTTGCCCTGATTTCGGGGCGGGTGAGGCTCGTGGAGCAGCGTTCCCCGTTGGCCTCAGGTGCAATCTTATGGCCTTGGGCAGGCTGCTGATAAAATTCCAGCCATTGAGTCTAATTCTCTCTCCGCAACTGCTGCCAGCCATTGAGTCTAATTCTCTCTCCTCAGCTGCTGCCAGACCTGTTGAGTGTTTCATTGCCTTCTGCCTTTATTGCTTATTCATTACATTTGCTGTTTATAGAATCTTGTCCCCCAAATTGCATGATGTGTTTGTCTATATAATTACTGTAACACTTCATAACTAATGACAACATATTGCTATATAGACTGAAACAAAAATAACTACTTTCTTCTGGGATGCTCAATGTAGCATTTCAATATTTATTTCCCATCATTAATTGCACTTAATATCATAGAATTCCTATAGTGCAGAATGAGGCCATTTGGCCCATCAAGTCTGCACTAATTCTTACCTAGGCTTATCCCACATACTTACCCTGCTAATCCCCCTAATTTATATCTTGAAACACTAAGGAGCAATTTAGCATGGCAAATCCACCTAACCTGAACATCTTTGGACTGTAGGAGGAAACTTGAATTCTTGGAGGAAACCCACACAGACCCATGGAGAACGTGCAAACTCCACACAAACAGTCACCCAAGGCTGAACCCGGGTCCTTGGCACCGTGGGGCATTATGAATGAACCGTCTATTGTTTTACTGGAGTAATAGGTGGAGAGTGACATGTCCATTCTGTAAAGGACAGGAGAGAATCAGTCGGGTTCTTGTGACAGCTTGGCAGCTTATGGTCATTTTTCCCAGTGACTATCCAACGCATATATCTCGTTCCTTTTTCCAAAACCCTCAACATTTCAACTTCTTTGTGAGCATTCAGCCACTTCAGTTTCTACTGCTGAATTTGCACTCCTTCCTCGTGTTGGCATAGGGACAGCTCTCCTTTATAGTCTGAAGCCACCCAGTGCTCCCTCTCTGCTGCCGCTTTGTGCAATCCAGTTATATCAAACTTTAACTGCGGGTGACAACAAGACACTAATTGAAGATTGCTTTCCAGCAGATATACCTTTGCCTCAGATTCCACCCCACTCTCAGCCTGAATCCAACCTGGTGTTTGTCCTTGATCCTGGGTTGACTGCCATATTGCATACCCTAATCATTACCAAAACTGCCTGTTTCCACCTCTGAGCCATCACCTACCTAGAACCCTTATCGATTGTCCTTGCCAACCTCCATTAGTTCTCCTTTCTCTTTTCCCCCTGTTCACTGAATCTAAAATCCTCCTTTTCAGCTACCACTATCACCCTGAACATCTTTGCCTTGCTATCTCTGTCTCCCCTTTAAAAGCCTCCTAGTACTTTAGAAGAAGAAGAAGAAGGAGCCACATGACGTGTATAGGTTGCTGGGATCAAGTGGATCCCTTGAAGTGTATAGAGGGTGTAGAAGTAGAGTTAAGAGAGAAATCAGGAGAGCAGAAAGGGGACAAGGCAAAGGAGAATCCAAAGAGCTTTACAAATACATAAATTTGTCATTTATATAAATGATTTGGATGAGAATTTAGGAGGCATGGTTAGTAAATTTGCAGATGACGTCAAGATTGGTGGCATAGTAGACAGTGAAGAAGGTTATCTCGGATTGCAACAAGATCTTGATCAATTGGGCCAGTGGGCTGACAAATGGCAGATGGAGCTTAATTTAGATAAATGCGAAGTGATGCATTTTGGTAGACTGAACCAAGGCAGGACTTACTCAGTGAATGGTAGGATGCTGGGGAGAGTTAGAGAACAAAGAGATCTAGGGGTACAGGTTCATAGCTCCTTGAAAATGGAGTCACAGGTGAACAGGGTGACAAAGAAGGCGTTCAGCATGCTTGGTTTCATTGATCAGAAAATTGAATACTGGAGTTGGGACATCTTGTTGAAGTTGTACAAGACATTGGTGAGGCCACACTTGGAAAACTGTGTACAGTTCTGGTCACCCTATTATAGAAAGAATATTATTAAACTAGAAAGGATGCAGAAAAGATTTAAGAACATAAGAACATAAGAAATAGGAGCAGGAGTAGGCCATCTAGCCCTTCGAGCCTGCCCCGCCATTCAATAAGATCATGGCTGATCTGTTGTGGCTCAGTTCCACTTTCCCGCCCTCTCCCCATAACCCTTAATCCCCTCTCTTATCAAGAACCCATCAACCCGCTTCTTAAAAATATTTAGCGAGGCAGCCTCCACCACTTCAACGGGCAGAGAATTCCAGAGATTCACCACCCTTTGAGTGAAGAAGTTCCTCCTCAACTCCGTTCTAAACTGCCTCCCCTTTATCTTGAGGCTGTGCCCCCTAGTCCTACTGTCTTTTTTGAGCGGGAAGAGTCTCTCCACCTCTATCCTATCCATCCCATTCATCATCTTATACGTCTCAATGAGATCTCCCCTCATTCTTCTAAACTCTAACGAGTACAAGCCTAGTTTATTCAGCCTCTCCTCATAGCTCAATCCCCTCAACTCCGGTATCAGCCTAGTAAACCTCCTCTGCACTCCCTCCAGGGCCAAAATATCCTTGCGCAGGTGCGGCGCCCAAAACTGCACACAGTACTCTAGCTGCGGCCTCACCAACTAGGATGCTACCAGGACTTGATGGTTTGAGTTATAATGAGAGACTGGATAGACTGGGACTTTTTTCTCTGGAGCATAGGAGGCTGTGGGGTGATCTTATAGAAGTCTATAAAATAATGAGGGGCATAGCTCAGCAAGATAGTCAATATCTTTTCCCAAAGGTAGGGGAGCCTAAAACTAGAAGGCATAGTTTTAAGGTGAGAGGAGAGAGAAACGAAAGGGTTCAGAGGGGCAATTTTTTCACATAGCAGGTGGTTGAGTGTAACAAGCTGCCAGAGCTAGTGGTAGAGGGGACACAATTCTGTCTTTTAAAAAGTGTTTAGACAGTTACATGAGTAAGATGGCTATTGAGGGATATGGGCCAAAAGTGGACATGCTGCCCCCTTTTCTAAAACAAAAGAGGGCGGCATGGACAAGTTGGATCGAAGGGCCTGTTTCTGTGCTATAAATATCTGACTTACCATCCTAACCATGTTTTGCTCGAAGGCAGTTACGTGTTTTCCTTCCCCCCCCCCCCCACACACACACACACACACACACACACACACACCTCTGAAAAACCAGGTCAACAAGTGGCCTGCTTAAGTGGTAAGCATCAGGAGGGTGTGACAAGCAAGGCAACCACACAAGCAGTGCTGGAGGAGTCTGGACCTTCGTCTTTATCCAAGGTGACTTAAATGAAGGGACTTTGTGCAATGCATCCAGATTCACTGATGATTTAACAACAGTAAACTGAGGAGGACTGTAAGAGTCTGCAAAAGAAATATAAATAGGTTGAGAGAACAGACAAGGTAATGGCAAATGGAATATAATGTAGAGAAATGCAAGGTTATTCACTTTGGTAGAAAAATAGAGGAATAAAGTATGTTTTAGAAGATGGGAAACAATCAAATGCAGGTGTGTGGCATGATTTAGCTGTCCTTGTACACAAAACACAAAGTTCATGTGCAGCTGACAGCAAGCAATTAGGAAGACAAATGGCCTGCTGATCTTTAGTGTAAAAAGGGTTTGGATTACAAGAGTAAGGAAATATTGTTACAACTGTACAAAGCTTTGGTGAGAGATCCCCTGATCTCTGTATCTAAGGAAGGATCTACATAGGTTCGCTGGGTTGCAAGCATTGCCCTGTGAGGAGGGTTTAGGCTGATTTTTGTAACTTGGAGCAGTGCTTTTGGATGTAGTGAATTGGAGAAAAAATGGAGGTTTGTAAGGACTGGATAGGATAGGGGCTGCAGGTGGGTGATGATTGAGAGATAGAAATGGGCAGTATCCTATGAGGAAAATGGAGTTTAGAAGAATGAGAGGTAACTTCATTGCAATATAAAGGATTCAAAGAGATCTTGACCAGCCTTTCTTCTTGGCTGGAGAATTAGGTCATAGGCTCAGGATAAGTGGCTCAGGCCACTAGGAGTGACATGAAGAGAAATTCCTTCACTCAGAGAGTTCTGAATCTTTGGAATTCTCTTACGAACGGGCTGTGGATGCTCAGGCATTGGTTATGTTCAGGGTTCAGATTGACAGATTTTTGGACACTAAATGAATCAAGGAAATGGGGTTCAGGCAGGAAAGGAGACTCGAGACAGGAAATCATTTTATTGAATTGTGGGGCAGGTTTGTGGCGACATGTGGCCTAGTTCTTGTATTTTTCACGATCCCCCCTTTGTTATTATGTATCTATTTTCACAATGTTTTATTACAATAAAGGAGCTTTATCAGTGTAAGTTACAAAGCAATCGCAAATGTACTGGAATCCATAATTGGGCTTAACATGCAGTGTTTAACATTAAGCACTTATCTAAATTATAATAATTCTATTACAATCTAATGTACCAAGTGTTTGGTCATTAATTTTATTGAATATTTTAGACACACAGTGATTAATACACTTTTATTTACACCAGCCACAGTGAGGATTTGACCCTGCACAGAGCTTTTTCTCTGCTTCCTATAATGTGTTTCTATTCCATCCTCAAGAGTATTTTTCCATTGCTCCAACATGGTATTTGCTTTCCAGTTTGCAACCATTTGTTGGTGTCTTGTTAGGGAGACTGTATAGTTTAATGGCATTCAATAGCCTCAACTGGAGTACTTGGTCCAATTCTGGACATACACTTGAGGAAAGATGTTAAGGCCGTTGGAGAGGTGGAGAAAAGACTTAAGAGTGACTCCAGGAATGTGGACCGATTGAAGTAGCTGTAGCTGTTGTCCTTGTAGAAGAGAAGGTTGAAAAGAGATTTTCAAATGTATTCAAATTAACAAGGGGTCTGGGCCGAGTGGATAGAGAGAAACTGTTCCCATTGGTGGAAGGCTTGAGAATCAGAGGACACCGGTGTACAGTCACTGTCAAAGGAAGCAATGACAACATGAGGAAACAGATTTTCACATGGCGAATGGATAGGATCTGATTGCACCGCCTGACAGTACGATGGAGACGGAGACAAATTCAATTGAGGATTTCAAAGGAAAATTGATAATTACCTGGAAAGAAGAATCAGGGCTACAGGCAGAAGGCTGAGAAGTGGGACTGCACTTGCAAAGAGCTGGCACAGATGTGAAGGCTAAATGGCCACCACCTCCTATAACCATTCTATAATACAATTCTATAAATACTGAGGACCTTTTTATGGCCCACATCCATTAGGTTAAAATTGTCTAAACTCTGACCACACAAAGTCCTCACAAACATATCACGGGCTGGCTTCTATCTCGGATTAGAATTGAAAGGAAGGTGCCTCGCCCAGTTAGGTTGCCTAAGTCTCTATATTATAGTTTCACTAGACGAGATCAAGGAATTGTACAGTTTCTGATGAAAACTCTGCTCTCCCAATTGATCAGTAATGGCTGTTAACCATGGACCTGTAGTCAGCAGGGTTCTATCTGACACACCACATAAAATGTAAAGATTCTGGGTTATGAGTGACTTGCACTGGACTTGTCACAAATTATTTTCGTTTTTTCTTCGCTTTGAGGATTATCATGGAAACTGGCAAGACTTTCAAGCCATGTGTATTGTGGTTGCACACACTGATCACTCCTGCACTTTGAAATAAGCTTTGGCTGTTTGAAGCCAGATTAATGATGCAGTGAGTGCTCGTTTTGCTACATTGAATACATTGGGTATGAAACTGAAGTTACTCGAGTTGCAGCCATTTCCCCGCCTCGTGTCATACAAGGGTTTCCAATCTTGTTACTAGGCCAGAGCTGGACATGGTGTTGGAGGATTATTGGACAGGAGGAGTTTGATGGAGGACGCAAAGGCAGTTCTTTGCTACTGACAGCAGGGGAGCATCCCCTAAGGAACTCATGTATTGCAGACCCCTGCACCATCTCTTCAATGTTACAGTTGACCGAGACAGACGCTAAAGGGAAGGCTGACAAGACGAGCGTAGAGAGAATATGCAATATCACAGAATGAAGCAGGGCTGTACAAATAGAATAAGAAAACAAAAATCTGTGTTTGTAAAAGCAGGGAACATACGGGGAAGCTTTTATTCACAGATCACCTGCAGCTTTCCCTTTCACTTACGATGGATTGTAGATTGCTTGTAAATGCCTGAAAGGAGCCAGTAAAAATTTGACTGCTGTACTGGGAGTTAAAAGTTACCTTCTAGTCAGCCACTGTTTGACTCGTGCAGGGCTGCACAATTGAGAGAAGGTCATCACTTTGGTAAAATTTGCCACAAGGCTCCCTGTGGTATAAACCAATGGCTTACTTTGTCGATCTGTTCCACAAGGGATCTTAATCTTGGCTGCTGTTCTTCACGTATAATAAAACATTCTTTAGCTGGAAAATTCTTGACTTGCAACCTGAGGGAGTTTCTATATCCTACAAAGAACACCTATGTGTGACAGTTGAGCTTTTGCTTTGTAAATCATATTCACCAGAGGTTGCATCAGATTCCCATTAACCTGAATACCCAAGACACTGCATACCAGCCCAGGCAGCTCCCACCAGTCTGGAGTTCAAGCTAAATATAAAAGGATTGTTGAAACCTCGTTTGTTTTTGTCATTGAGGAGCCATCCCTATCCAGTCCATCCATTTCTCTAATCCCCATTTCAAAATGTCTGGAACTGTTTTGTTCTTTAGCCTCTCTCTGGACATTCCCTCCAAAATGGGATTGTCTCAGCAATCCAAGCACTTGGCAAGCCATAACATTCAAGGCTATGGGCCAAGTGCTGGCAAGTAGAGTCAGGTGGGCAGGTCAGGGCCTTTCATGCGTCAGTGCAGACTCGATGGGCTGAAGGGCCTCTTCTGTACTGTAGTATTCTGTGATTCTATACTTTGGCAGATTAGCTTGTTGCAGGTGAAACACCTGACATTATCCTTCAGCACATCAGAGTTTATGTTTCTGACAGTCACAGCTTTCTTGTCCAGTAGCAAAATAAACGTAGATATCAATTCAGCATTTAATGCTTCCAGCCTTACTACCACCTGAAGTTAATAATCTAAGTAAGGTTGGGGAAATTACTCGTGTCCTCTGGTCTCAGTTCTGTGTCTTTGATTCCTTTATATTTGATTTTTGATTTGATTTTATTATCACATAGAAACTTTGATGATGGGAGCAGGAGGAGACCATTTGACCCTTTGAGCCTGCTCTGCCATTCATTACGATCATGGCTGATCATCCAACTCCATAGTCTAATCCTGCTTTCTCCCCATAACCTTTGATCCCATTCACCCCAGTGTATTAGTATACAGTGAAAGGTACTGTTTCTTCCATGCTATACAGACAAAGTATACTGCTCATAGAGAAGGAAATGAGAGTGCAGAATGTAGTGTTACAGTCATAGCTAGGCTGTAGAGAAAGATCAACTTAATGCAAGGTAGGTCCATTCAAAAGTCTGACAGCAGCAGGGAAAAAGCTTGAGTTGGTTGGTACATGTCCTCAGACTTTTGTATTTTTCTCCTGATGGAAGACGGTGGAAGAGAGAATGTCCAGAGTGCGTGGGGTCCTTAATTATGCTGGTGCTTTACTGAGGCAGCAGGAAGTGTAGACAGTGTCAATGGATGGGAGGCTGGTCATCTTTGTATTTGTTGTCTCACATGGGGAAAAGCTCAATTTTTAAATTTCCCAGGCTGTTTCCTTTGCTTCTGTTCCTCACCCTACCCCAGGAGGTACAGACCCATCTCCATTTCTCACCTATGTGTGCAGGCACTAAATTATCAGCATGCTTTATAATGAAAAGAACATTGTAAGCAATTCTGTACCCACTCCTATCTCCAGCATACGCATACCAGCTGTGAACACTTCAAGTTAGGGATCCTCAACTGAGCAAATAATGGAACAAAATAATAGGACCTGAGATCTGGAGTCCAGTTACTAGGCAGTGCAGGGAATCCTCCCACTCTTTTATTTGGTTCTCTGCTATATTTTTCTTTGCAGAAGTGAGGGTAGCGTGGTGGCACAATGGCTACCGCTGCTGCCTCTCAGCACCAGGGACTCAGGTTCAATTCCAGATTTGGGTGTCTGCATGGGTTTCCTCCAGTTGCTCCGGTTTCCTCCTGCAGTACAAAGATGTGCAGGTTAGATAAACTGGCCATACTAAATTGCCCCTTAGTGTCCCAAGATGTATAGGTTAGATGGATTAGAATGGTAAATGTGTGGGGTTACAGGGATAGTGCGGGGGAGCGGACCTGGCTGTCAAGAGATTTGGTGCAGACTTGATGGGCTGAATGGCCTCCTTCAGACCTTAGGGAATCCACAATTCTATGATAATGACATTCTTTGATTTTAGAAGTGTTAATATACTAAGCTTGCATCAATCCCATGGACAAAGGGAATTGACAGTCTACAACATTATTTCTATTCTGTGTTGGGAAACTCAATAATGTCCCCAGCCCAAATATAGTGGCAGATATAGAATGCATGAAGAAACCAGGGCAATACAGCTATTGCTGTTTCTGATGCCAAAATAGGGCCATGTATTCAAGGTGTGAGACACTGTTTGTGCACAAATAGGTTTGAACCATAACTCTGAACAGTCATATAATCTAAGTATAGAGAACAAACAAAACCCTCCTCAGGCTCCCAACAGCCTTGTTTCACTTCCTTGCTTTGAGCTGTGATCTGATTCCTGCTCTTCATTCAGAGTTGGCATCAGAATGGCTTTCTATCATCAGGTGACAATTAGTAAATTTTATACTGTGCCAGGTCTCATCAAGTGATAGAGTTTGAGATTTGTATCGCTAATGTTGCCTTATCCCTGCCTGAAACTCAATAACAAACAAGGAAATGCCTTAACCAAAATTGAAATCCAGACACTGCAAATCTAAAATAAAAACAGAGCTGAAAACTCTCAACAGATTTGATGGTAGACCTGTGAAGAGATAACAGAGTTAACATTTCATATTTCACTCAAAACATTAACTCTGTTTCTCTCTCCAAGGATGCTGCCAAACCTGCTGAGTGTTTTCAGCACTTTCTGTTTTCATTGTGCAAGCTCTCTGGCTCATTCTTCCATCTGACTTTAGGATGAGCAACTTTAGTGTTCTCATACACCTCGGAGCTTCACTTTTCCATTTTGTACACCCAGCTCCAAGGTTAATACACAAACTGGTGTCTGAGATGAGTTTGCCACCTCTATCAGTATGGTCTCTGTGTGATCTTGTCATTGTTTCTATACGATTTGCTTTCATCTTTGTCAGATGAATGCATGTTCAAGGCTAAGAGAAGCAACTTCTAACTGCCAGGGCCACTAATTGCCCACCAGAGATTATCTGGCAGTGTAAGTGCTGCACTGGATGCTTTAAGTACAATGGGTCATTTGTGCACAATGAAATCCAGACATTGTCCACACACAATGATCTTTACAATTCTGTCCCCTTAACTGTCTAATCTCAAATGTGCTGACTGTTACTGAAGGAATCCTCTATGGGCGCTGGGTAACTCCAGGTACTTCATCCATTCTCCATATGTGAAACTACAGGCTCTGCTATTAGATCACAGGGACTCAAGCATGTGAAATAGAAGCAGAAGTATGCCATTCGGTCCCTCCTCATTAGCCAATCCTCTCAACTCTGGAATCAATCTATGAATCTCCTCTGCACTTCCTCCACTGCCAGTATATTCTTTCTCAAGTAAAGAAACCAAAACTATACACAGTATTCCAGGTGTGGCTTCACCAGCACTTTATACAGCTGCAATACAACCTCCCTGTTTTTAAACTTCATCCCTCTAAGCAATGAAAGACAGCATTCATTTGCCGCCTTCGTTACCTGTAAACCAACTTTTATGCAAAGGACACGCAGATCCCTCTACACAGCAGTAAATTTTTTAACTATTTAAATAATAGTCCATTTTGCTGTTATTCCTATCAAAATAAATAACCTCACATTTACCAACATTGTACTCCATCTGCCAGCCCCTTTCCTACTCAGACTATTGATACGCCTTTGCAGACGTTCAGCATCCTCTGCACGCTTTCATCTGCCAACTTTGATACACTATATTTGGTCTCCAACTTCAAATCATTTATGTAAATTGTAAACAATTGTGGTCCAAACGCACTGAGGCATATCAGTAATCACTGATCACCAACCAGAAAAATACCCATTTACCCCAATCTTTGCTTTCTGTTACTTAACCAAACCTCTATCCATGCTAATACATTACCCATGACGCCATGTAACTTTAACTTATGCAGCAGCCTTTGATGCAGCATCTTGTTGACTGCCTTCTGGAAATCTAAATTCACAGGTTTCCCATTGTCCTCCACGCTCATAGTGCCCTCAAAGAATTCCACTAAATTAGTTAAACATGACCTGCCTTTCGCGAACCATACTGTGTCTTCCCAGTGGGACAATTTCTGTCTAAATATCTCGCTATTTCTTCCTTGATAATAGATTAAAGCATTTTCCCCTCTACAGAAGTTAAGCTAACCAGCCTATAGTTAACTGTCTTTTGTCTACCTCATTTTTTAAACAGTGGCATCACATTTCCTGTTTTCCAATCTGCCGGAACCACCCCAGAGTCCAGTGAATTTTGGCAAATTACCATGAGTGCATTTGCAATTTCCCCTGCTATTCTTTTAGTAGCCTGGGATGTATCCCATCAGGGCCAGGAGACTTGTGCACCTTTAGCTTACCTAGGACTGCTTTTCTAGTGATAATAGTGTTTAGATCCTCACCTGCCATAGCTCTCGTCATCAATTTTTGGCATTTATTTATGTCTTCCACTGTGGAAACTGACACAAAATACCTGTTCAATGCCTTGGCCATTTCCTCATTTCCTGTTATTAAATCCCCCTCCTCATCCTGTAAAGGACCAGTGTTTACCTTAGCCACTCATTTTCTTTCTATATATATTTATAGAAACTTTTGCTATCTGTTTTTATATTCTGAGCTAGTTTACTCTTATAATCTACCTTACTTTCCTTTATAGCTTTTTTCATGGCGTTCTGCTTACCTTTAAAGATTTCCCAATCCTCTAGTTTCCTACTAATCTTTGCCACTTTGTATGCATTTTCTTTCAATTTGATACCCTCCTTTATTTCCTTAGATATCCATGGCTGATTATCTCTTTTTCTACAGTCCTCATCACTGGTATATACTTTTGCTGAGCACTGTGAAATATCACTTTGAAAGTCCTCCACTGTTGCTCAATTATCCCACCAGAATTTTTTTTGTTCCCGGCCTATCTTAGTCAACTCTTCCCTCATCCCATTGTTGTCTCCTTTGTTTAAGCACAAGACACTGAATTTTACCTTCTCACCCTCCATCTGTATTTTAGTCAGCCATACTTTGATCGCTCCTTCCGAGAATCCCTAACTGTGAGATTATTAATTATTCCTATCTCATCTCTGGCAACCCCTAATTTTAAAACTGCACCCCTAATTCTAAACTCACCCACAAGAGGATACATCCTTTCAATGTCCACCATGTAAATACTGTTCAGGATCTTGTATGCTTCATTCAAGTCACCTCCTCACCATTTCAAACTCTAGTGCAAACAAGCCCAACCTTTTCCTCATTCATTCCAGGTATCAATCTAGTAAGCCTCCTCTGGAAGGCCTGCAATGTATTTACATTTTCTTCACATGAAGAGACCAAAGTTTAATGAGCACGTGTTTAATGTATCCTCTATAATGAATACAGAAGCCAAGTATCTGTTCGTTTCAACCACCATGTCCTTATTATGCACTATTAACTCCCCATCCTCACTCTCTCGGGGACCAGCACTCATTTTGCTCGCCCTTTTCCTGTTTGCATTCCTGTGGAAACTTGCTATCTATTTTTACATTCCCAGCTAACTTCTTCCCATATCCTCATTCCTTTCTCGGGATTAATTTTATAGTCATTCTCTGCTGATCTTTATATTCTGACCAATCATTTGACCTGCCACTCATCTTTATCCAGTTATCTATTTTTTCCTTGGGTTTGATGCTTTCCTTGTTGCTGAGGTCAGTCAGCTCATCCACCCTGTAGCCTCCACTCTCTTTCCCGCTAAACCTGGTGTCCACAGGTATTGAATTGCAATTATGGGACATGGTATCAGAGCAGGAATCTTCACCATCCTTGTTCCTTCAGTTTGGTCCCTGCACTTTGAAGCATACTGGGATCAGTGACGCACAGTGTTGACTCAATGAATTGGACAAATACACATCAGATGAAACTTAGTGTGTTCTTAATTAGAATATATTTAAAGGAGTTTTGAGCTGAAATAGGAGCCTCTGGAGCATGGTGTGATGGTTTCTCAAAACAGAATTCCCACATGTAGGAGTTTGGGCTTGTGTAGAGTAGCTCTGATTCCAGTATTTTTAGGTCAGCATTTTGGTTGTATTTGTTGCTGTGTGGAGGTGTGCAGGTGTGTATCAGTACTGGGTGAAGCGTCAGGAAACACTGTTGAGAAAACACCTTTTTCTATGGATAACCCTGCAATGAGGCCATTTTAATAAGGATTACATTTGGATGAAAAGTACTGAGGGCAGCAATAGAAGATGTACGGGCAGCAAGATGGGGCAGTGGTTAGCACTGCTGCTTCACGTGGCCAGGGACGTGCATTCAATTCCAGCCTTGGGTGACCGTCTGTGTGGAGTTTGCACATTCTCCCCATGTCTGTGTGGGTTTCCTGCAGGTGCTCCAGTTTCCTCCCACAGACCAAAGATGTGCAGGTTAGGTTGATTGGCCATGCTAAATTGCCCCTAGTATCAGGGGATCAACAGGATAAATATGTGGGGTTGCGGGAATAGGGCCTGGGTTGGATTGTGGCCGGTGCAGACTCGATGGGCCAAATGGTCTGCTTCTGCATTGTAGGATTTATGCCTATGTCAAGTTATAGGGGCCAGCATTATCAGAATAAAGCAGCTTGTGGGTAGCCATTCTGCCCATCATCATCTATGCTAGCCCTTTGAAAGAGTTTCCCAATTAATCCCACATCATAACTCTTTCCCCATAGCCAATGAAATTTCTTTTTCTTCAAGTGTTTATCCAGTTCTGTTTTTGAGTATTACTTTTGAATCTGCTTCCACCTTTCAGGTAGCACCTTCCAGATCACAACAACTCATTGGGCAGATATGATTAAAGAGGTAGTATATTATTACCTGCCACTTTGAACAAAGCATTGAAGGAGGTTTCACAACTGGTTCACAGCCCTTGGATGTAGTGCAGAGCTGCAGTAGAAAATATTGCCCATCTATTAGGATGGATGATGGAAGGATTATTATTGATGAAGCAGGCAGTAATAGGGAAAGCATGCTTAATGCCTGATTCATTCTAACCCTCCCAGCCAAGCAATGATAGTTTTATAACCCAGTTTTTGTCTTTATAAATTTCTTTGTTACTTTTCAATCTTGAGATCTGCATTGTATTCTATTTTCTTCTTTTTCTATGCTAAATGGGTGAGGCTTTCCTTCTGGCATGCTACTGCATCTTAATACTCAGTTTCCTACTCAGTTTCTAATAAAATAGGGACGTCAGTCCTGCAGCTATTGAAATTGGAACTGTTTGTGGCATTCCTTGTGCATATGCAACACAGTGAACAAAATTATATGTGTGCAACACTTTTTTTTATTTCCTTCATGGGATGTGGGCATTACTGGCTAGGCCAGCATTTATTGCCCATTCCTAATTGCCCTTGAGAAGGTGGTGGCGAGTTGCCTTCTTGAACCCCTGAAGTCCATCTGGTGTCTGAGTCAATTTGTCACAACTGAATGACTTTCTCGGCCATTTCAGAGGGCAGTTAAGAGTCAGCCACATTGCTGTGGCTCTGGAGTCATATATAGGCCAAACCAGATGAGGGTGACAGATTTCTTTCCCTAAAAGGCATTAGTGAACTAGATTTTTTTTTAACAACACTCAGTGATAGTTTTATGGCACCATTGCTGAGACTGGAGGGGAGGAGTGGAGAGTGGGTTTCCGGCACCAAGCGGTTTGTGATCATCCTGGCCTCTGTCTACAGGCGCAAACCAGATTGTGCCCCTTCTGGGCATGATGCCAATTAGCATATTTAAGGTGAAGTTTAAATATGCACAGCCCGTTTGATAACAGATTCTCCAATTCCTGGGATGTTCCGACTCTTGGGCACAATATGAGACTGGTGAGAATCGTTACTGGTATCCACTCGCGGAAACCAAGTTTGGCCACACAGAGTGGGTTTAGAGACCATTGAAGCCTCTAGGTGATTGGGACATGGCTTGGCAGTGCCCACCTGGCACCATGGCAATGCTAATTGGACACTGCCAGCGAGTGGGGCAGTGCCAAGGGGGTGGAACTGAATAGGGGCTGTGATTGGGGGAGGGTATGTGCCATGTCGGGGTCATGAAGGCAGACATGGAAAGGCCCCGATGCTGGCAATCCATGTCGGAGAGGAGATGGGGAAACGTGCTGCCAATGGAGGGTGGGGGCGATGTGTACAAGGGGAGTGTGTCTCCTAGTGTATTTTGAGATTGGGGCACCCTTTCAAAACAGCACCCGATCGCTTTGCAGCTGGGCTCACCGGTGTGGTTAGACTCCACCACTCCCAGAACCAGCACGCAATTCATCGCATTCCCAAGAAATGACTAAATGTGGGGTGATTGCAGTCACGTTTGCGCTGGACAGACCGACACAGATTGCTTTGCTTTTGTCGCTGTTGATGACACTTGGGTTACGCAGCCTAGGTTTCGATTCCAGATTTTTATTAATTAGTTACATTTTGAATTCCACCAGTTGCCATGATGGGATTTGAATCCGTAATCCTGGCACACAAATCCAGGCCTCTAGATCAACCTGCAAATGTACTCACAAGAGGGTAGGGAGTGTTAACGGATGTGAATTATTTGGCCAATGTTTGCATAATTCATTCCTCCTTTTACAGGGATAGGGCAGAAGAGTGGGTTAAGTCAAGTGCTCTTGCGGAGGGTCGGTGCAGACTCAATGGGCCGACTGGCCTCTTTCTGCACAATAGGGATTTTATGGATTGCACTTGTTGTTAGCTAACAATTTTAGAACAGTTTGGGTTTCAACTCGAGCTGTATGAGTGTTTGAGAAAGGTTGAAAAGGTTTGTGTGACTGCACGGGGCACATTGAGACTGGGCCATTTGAGAGAATGAGTCAGAGAGGCTATACTTGAGAAATATGAAGAACCAGGGTTTTGACCTGTGACTGGGGCACTAAACATTTGATTTAAGATTTCATTCAGTAGATACTGTACAAAAATAATCAAGGTGATAACAACATAAAATGCTGGAACTACTCCGCAAATTAGCTAACATTTATGACTTCAAGAGAGAGGCTTTACATCAGAACAGGGTTCTTGCTACAGATCTGCCTGATTTGCTGAGTATTTCCACTATTTTCTGTTTCTTTTTCAGATTTTCAGCGTCTGCATTATTTTGCGTTTGTTTTGTAATAAAGGCAAGCTGTGTTAGGGGGTGGAGATGTGCTCTCGGAGACAGCACTGTCAGTGTGCTGTTTGTGAATGTAATGATGTCAAGAGAGCAGCTTAGATGTAGACTGTTAATTTCAGCCATCTTTCTCCCTTCCCTCTGTCTCCCCTTCCCTTTTCCCTTGTCACCACATCTTTCAAATCACGGGACTGACACTGTCCCTTCCATCTGTCTTTTCCTACCCAGAATCCCCTCAAATCCTACCATCCAGCACAAGCAGTTCGAGCTCGAGAGCGGGTCTGGATGGCAGCGGGAGCAGCAACAACACCCTGGTGATTGGAGCAGTTGTGGGAGGTGCGGTGCTCGTCTTGTTAAGTGGTGTCATAATCTTCATCATCCTTCGCAAGAGGCAACAAACCTTCAAGGGTGACTACAACACAAAGAAGCATGTGTTTGGGAATGGATACAGCAAGGCCGGCATCATGCCCCCCGCTCCAGAGCACATCCCCTACCAAGAGGAGTCTGATGAGGATAAAAAGCCATCTCCCATGAATGTAAGTTATGAAAATGAGGGAAAGGTTCCCCGTGATGGGGTTGATTTTGATGCAGACTCCAAGCGTCCTTACTTCACAGTCGATGAGAGTGACACGCAGGAGGACTTTGATGATCAGACTCTGAGCTTCCAATATCCACAGGATCTGACGGAAGACATGGTGTCACAGAATGATGGCTCCATCATCTCAAAGAAAGAGTGGTATGTGTAGTGCCAGACCTCTTGTGGTCCAGGACAAGTATCACTGTCCTGCCTCCAGCACAGTTGGGTCCACTGTAAAGAACTCTGCATCAGCTAAAGTCTTAATGATTACAATGTGGTTTATTTTTTACATTTAATTAAAGAATTGTTCTAAAGACAGTGTTTTCAAAAACAAAACAAAAGGAACACTAGTCTATGTAGCACTAACTTGAGATAAACCTCACTCATACCAGCTGGACTTCTGTAAAAAAAAACCTGATGTCTCTTCAATATACAATGCAGGCATCAGGTAACTTGTGCTAAACACTGGAATCCAATCAGGCTGTCAGCACTTCTGTGGCTGCATTTACCCTAACTGTCAATTAATTTAGTCATTAATTTATAACTACTCACTGGGAGTGGACAATGCTAATAACTTACTGGTATTTTCTAGTGAGTGGTTAGTTTTGTTCGGTAAGTAACTGGCGATGACATGTGATAGCAACAGTTAATATTCCATTAAATGGGGTTGGGAGGGGAACTCAAATATTGATGGTGCAGCCAAGAATGGATTGTATAAGCTGGACATTCCACTAATTGATATCAATATGTGTAAATACCAATTATTTTTTAAACTGCACATAACGCTAATGCCACAGAAGGTCCCTTCGGGTACCTAGATCTCGGTACCTTTTGGGTCGCAATTTTGCTGTCAGTTTTTTTAAGCTTTTAAGTGAGATGAATTTGCCTGGCGTACAGATAACATTTCCCCCCTCCCGAATGATGTCCTGGTTGTAGCTTACAGCATTCCTGCATGTGAACTTTCGTTTCTCTATATCTCAAAATCGTCTCTGCAACGTGAAGTGTGGAGCTGTCAAGATATGTGTAAACCCTTCCCTGCACAATTAAATTTCTAACAAGTCACTACGACGTTTAAAGATCTGGGTTTACTTGTTGAGTCTAGTCAGTGCATGCTTGGGAACTCTCTTAAAAAAAAATGTTCAGTGTACTGCATCTTGCCTACAATCAGTCATGTACTACAGTGTATTTTTCAGATTTTAACATCACATTAGATTTAGTGTTACCTCATCAAACTGCAGTTACCCAAGTCCATCTGTGCAATTATTTAGTAAAAGTCAAGCCATGCAACTTTGAGGGTGTCATCGCCAAAGCTGTGCGAGCCTAGAGGGTAATTGTGTATGAACTTAAATCTGAGGGGTTATACACATTAAGAGCAAATATGAATTGAGCTAAGAAAAGCAGAATTCTACAGATGCTGGATCTCTGACATAAAAGCAGAAGATGCTTGAAACGTTCAGCAGGTCAGGCAATATCAGTGAGAGAGAGGCGGGGTGGTGGGGGAGAGGAAGAAACACAGTTGATGTTTGAGTTCAAGGACTTTTTCATCAAAACTGGAATTGAGTGAAGCCCACTCCAGCTGGACCCAAATGTATGTCAGTTTTCTCTAAGCCTTACCAGCAATTTATTGTCAAATGTGCACTTATCGAGTCTGTTCCATTCTTAGTGCTCAATTGGTAATGTTTCTCTTGAGTAGGCGTTAAGAAGTGCCCAGTGTAGATAAACAAGAGATAATATGAAAAGTTGGTGCCTTGACCTGCAAGATATGGATACTGAGGAGGATGTTGAGCAAGTCTGTTTGCCAGCTACTCATTTAAAACCTTCTGACTTTCACCTTGCCCTTTGAATTTTGTAAAGAAATGCAGTTTGCCCCTGTTGTGGGCAGCAGGTCTGCATCAAAAGTACTGCACCTCCCACAGTATTAACACATTGGCATGTGCGTAGTAGCAAACGGGGACACAGTTCAGCACACGCTATCTGACAAACACAGCACTCTCTTTGTTCAGGAAATGCATCAACAGTTAATCTTTGTTTAAAAACGCCTACAAAGTGGGCAGACAAAGTGTTACCAATGAATAATAATTGTAACATTGTCCTAGCCTGGCATCCAGGGTCTCTGATCACCATTTCTGCAATCAGGAATGCACAGCCCATGGTGAACAACGGTCTGTCTTATTATGCTAAAGATGAGACACCCATTTGGTTCATTGAAAACTGTAGGCAAGGGACACTGCATGCAGCGGCCAAGTTGTGCAAGGGGTGAGTGTGGGGGACTGTTAACCCTTGTTTAAAAACTGAACATTTGGGAAACTTACAACCAATCACAGATCACCACCATCTGTGAAGATGAGATGACCTTTTGAGTGTGCACCCTTTCATCAGAACCAAGATAGAATTGTGAGATCCAAAAGGCAAGTTCAATTACGATGGTGCAGTGTTTGTGTTACTGGACTAATCTCCCATAGAATGGGGTCCAAATCCCAACATGGTAATTTGATTATTTGAATTTATTTTGTTCAAGTAAGTAAAAAGCCATCCAATCAACATAAAATCCCAACTGGTTCATCCATCCCCTTGAAGGAAGAAAATTAATTGTCCTTATCAGGCTTGGCTGCTGTGACTCCAGTCCTACGTCAATGTGGTTGATTCTGAAGTGGTCTGGCAAGCAGCACCGTTGAATTGAGGGAATTTTGAGGCAGATGCAGAGAGGCTTCAAGGGGATTTAAATAGGCTAAGTGAGTGAACAAGAACGTGGCAAATGGAATGTAATGTGGAAAAATGTTAAATTATCTACTTTGGTAGGAAAATAGAAATGTAGAGTATTTTTTAAACTGAGAGATTGGGAAGTATTGTTCATGAGTCACTGAAAGCTTACATGCAGATGCAGCAAACAATTAGGAAGGCAAATGGTACGTTGGCCTTTTGCAAAAGGATTTGAATCCAGGAGTAAAGATATATTGCTGTAATTGTATAGAGCCTTAGTGAGACTGTACTTGGAGTATTGTGTACAGTTTTAGTCTCCCGACAAAAGGAAGGCTGTGCTTGATATAGTGTGTGAAACAAAGATTCATCTGAACCATTCCTGTGGTGGGTGGGATTATCCTATAAGGAGAGATTGAGGAGGCTGGAACTGTATTCACTAGAAAATAGAAGAATGGGAGGTGATCTCATTGAAACATAGAAAATTTTTACAGGGCCCATTGGATCGATGCAGGAAGGATGTTTCACCCAGCTGAGGCTATCTGGAACCAGGGGGCAGGTCATTTAGGACTGAGATGAGGAGGAATGTCTTCACTCAGAGGGTTGTGAATCTTTGGAATTCTCATATCAGTGCACTGAGGAGACTCAAAGATTGCTATGTTCAAGACAGGGCTCAATATATTTCTAGATAGTAAAAGCATCGAAAGATAATGCAGGGGAAATGTTGAGGTAGAAGAGCGACCATAATCTCACTGAATGGTGGAGCAGACTTGAGGGGCCAATGGCAGCTCCTGCTTCTATGTCCTATGTTCTTATATTCCTAAACACCGCCCCTGCCAATGCCAGCCATATCTCGAGAAAGAATGTTATATATATTTGAGGAGAATAAACCATATCAGCATTTTCAGTATTGATACAGTGCACTGTGATTCGCACCATCACAGTGTTATTGAAAAGCTCATGCAATCAACATGCACACCTTCCTGTTCTCATCATGGAGTAGCTCGCAATTCAAGGTGGCACATTTGTGTTGTTTCCATCTTGTTTATACATGGGCCAGTGGATGACTGACTGTGTTCAGAGCAGGGTGTTCTATATTGGGAGTATTTGACTTTGAAAATGTTTTTTGTAAATATTGTACAAGCTTGTTGCACGTTTGTTTAATTCCTGATTCATCTTCCTAATATAAAGTGAAATCTGCCCTGATAGGGAGTAATTTAGGTGTATTGTCTCTGCTTTGACATTCCAGCATCACTTCCTTCCTTTCCAGCATGCTGTATAGTGTCATTTGAAGTTTAATTAAATTTATCTGATTAACACATATTCATAAAACTGCCAATGTTAAGCCTCTGCTCACTGACTTTTCCAAGAATCACTTCCATTAACTAGTTTTTGATCAACATTAAAATAGTTCTGAGGAAACAGGGTGCAAGAGAAGCCAGGTTGCTACACAAAACTGTTGGTACTGTAGGTGGCTACCGTGACTTATTCACTAAATCTCATGATTAGGGGAGCGCAGAACCCAGTGCAGTTTGAGTGAGCATTGCTGGTTTATAGGTTAGTCTGAAACAAACAAAGCCAAAATCACTTATTGTCCGATAGTCTGCCTTAAACAGAGAATGATTGTGGTAAATACATCTGGCATAGTGTGTTCCCATCCTCCCATCTTGAAGAACCAGTGGAACATTGAGTCGTGAATCCTTAGGAGATTTCTTGATAGCATGTGGACAACAGGAGACAGTGGTAGAGGCAGACAGAAAAATTCCAGAATACTGTTCATTGAAAATGGTATTGCAATATTTAACATTCAAATTTCATTAAAACAGATTATGTAAATCAACTATCAATTTAAATTTTGTAAGTTTTTTAGGCTTTGTAACCTGTCCATTAATTTGAGAATTTCAGGATGTGTTCAGTGAGATGAATTAATGAAGCAGTCA
This sequence comes from Carcharhinus amblyrhynchos, assembly GCF_965287045.1. NCBI lineage: Eukaryota > Metazoa > Chordata > Chondrichthyes > Carcharhiniformes > Carcharhinidae > Carcharhinus > Carcharhinus amblyrhynchos. The sequence continues at coordinate 297,540 of NW_027649905.1, read as the reverse complement.
GTACTTCCAGCATTCAGTGTGGAAAGGACATGCGCTAAACTCTGACACAGCACATGCACTTTACTCTCAGTAATGCAGCATTATTTGGAAAGGAGATAATAATGCCACAATTTTCAAAAATAGTGAGTGTCCTTGGAGATGTTTCAGTTGTGGACCAGTAGTACAGCAGAGGACAAAGCTATACGAAGTCAGGCTGGAATTTTTAAATTGTGTTTTTAAACAAAGTCAGAATGGTTTCTGCAAGATTTGTCACTAATTCATGTGCACCATAAAACCTGACAAGCACATCCTTCCAATCCCATAAAATTGATGTTCAGACACCAAACTTTCTCTCTCAACATCAACTAAGGAATTATTGCTTGATTTTTATTGTCTTATTTGTGCCCAGCAAGAAGTATCCATTGACTGCTGGAACCTTACCACTGCAAAGCCATATCCCAAACCGGCTGGTGCTCAGTCTGATCAGGGAACTTGTTCTTCTGTTTACTCAATGCTGGGTTTGGATGAAAGTGTATGATTTATTTGAATTATTTTCTGTACCGCTCAGCCTTGGGGGTTTAGAACATCATTACACTGTCTTGCCCTCCAGTTACAGACCCCTCAACCCAATCATAGTCTGCCATTGTGCACTAGCATGACATTTCCATTTCCTCACGACACATTAATTCAGGATGAGGGGAGATAAAGTAGCCATGCGTGGGTGTTTTGAACTGTGAGGTGTCACAGTTACATTTAAAACTCCCTAGTTTGGTGCTGCATTGGGATTTACTATGTCCATTGAATCATGTTAACTATTGTGCAAATAAACCTGTTTTGTAAAGTGTATTGTGTAATTGTTTTGTACAATGTTGCAGATGCAATCTGTTTTATTGGGCTGCTTCCTTTCCTGTTGTTTCCCTTTATATCGATTCTCTGGTTGAAAGTGGTTCGTTTGTGGATCTTGCCTGCTCTGTTATGTGCCCAAGTGTGTGAAATGTTCAGAATCTTATTTGGGGGAGGGAACTTCTTTTTTCAATAAAATTTCAAATGGAAATCCCTTTGGTTTTGCTGATTTCATTTTGCTGTTGATTCCAATCTAGTTCTTTATCCTGGTCTTGTCACATTGCTTCCAGCCCAAAGAGGATTAGTCAAAGATTCTGTCTTCACAGTGTGAACATGGATTTTTTTTTTCTCTTTCCAACCTCCTTTCTACCTATTCTGGAGACCTGAGCACAAAATCCAAGCTGACACTCACTGAGAGAGTGCTGCACTGTCAGATGTGTAAACTTTTGGGTAATATATTGAGCCAAGGCTTCTGTGATAAGAGCCTATGGAACTATTTTAAAAAAAAGGGCAGGAGAATTCTCCGTGGTATCCCGGGGCCGATATTTGTCTTTAATTGGGCATCTCCTAAACACATGATCTGGTCGTCATCACGTTGCAGTTTGCATTGTGGGATCTTGCAGTGTGTACATTATTCAATATTTCTTACATTACAACAAAAACCATATTTCACAGCATGTTTCCCTGGCTGGAGAGCGCTTTGGGGTATTTGGAAATGATGAAAAGTTTAACAAAAATTTTTCTTTTATTTCTCACCTTGATGCTGTTGATTAGTGTTTGGATCCAGTTTCACATATAGCCAACTGAAGTCTGGATGTTCGTAGAATCCCTACAGTACAGGAGGATATTTGGCCCATCAAGTCTACCGACCACAATCCCACCCATGCCCTATTCCGGTAACCTTCATTTACCCTGCTAACCCCCTTGACACGAGGGGCAATTTAGCAAGGCCAATCAACCTAAACCGCACACCTTTGGACTTTGGGAGGAAACCGGAGCACCTGGAGGAAACCCATGCAGACAAGGGGAGAACGTGTAGACTCCACAAGACAGTGACCCGGTGCCAGAATTGAACTCAGGTCCTTGGCGCTGTGAAGTTGCAGCACTAATTATTGTACCACCATGCTGCCCACTTTTGGAATTGATTTAAAACAAAAAAAAGAGACAAATAGGACATACCACTGCTGTCCTCACCCATCTTCTAAACTTTATTATTCTGCAGTGAATTAGATTCGAGTTTGACAAGCATAGAACGGGCTCGTTGGCCCATCTTGTCTATGTTGACCATCAAGCAGTTATCGAAATGGAATGGGAATCAATTAAACATCTCTCTGCCCCCCACCCTGCTCCACAATCCCATGCTCTCCCTCCGCCTGAATAAGACATACAGCATTAAGGCTAATTCCATTACCTCACCAAGCCAGCATAAGGAGATTGAATATAAGAACATAAGAAATAGGAGCAGGAGTAGGCCATCTAGCCCTTCGAGCCTGCCCCGCCATTCAATGAGATCATGGCTGATCTGTCATGTCTCAGTTCCACATTCCCGCCCTCTCCCCATATCCCTTAATCCCCTCGCCTATCAAAAACCCATCAACCCGCGTCTTAAAACTATTTAGCGAGGCAGCCTCCACCACCTCAATGGGCAGAGAATTCCAGAGATTCACCACCCTTTGACTGAAGAAGTTCCTCCTCAACTCCGTTCTAAACTGCCCCCCCTTTATCTTGAGGCTGTGCCCCCTAGTCCTACTGTCCTTTCTGAGCGGGAAGAGCCTCTCCACCTCTATCCTATCTATCCCATTCATCATCTTATATGTCTCAATGAGATCTCCCCTCATTCTTCTAAACTCCAAGGAGTACAAGCCTCGTTTATTCAGCCTCTCCTCATAGCTCAACCCCCTCAACTGGGGCTGGAATTTTACCAGCCTGCCCATCCAGGAATTGGTGTGGATGAGGGATGGAGGAGTATGGTAGGGTCCATCAACCTCAGGTGGGATTTTACAGTTTCTGGTCAAACAAGGCCATAAAGCCCTGCCCATGGTCTTAATGACTCAGTGCTAAAGGTTGTGATGTTATGCCCCAAGCCCAGAGAAGGTTCATAGAATGGCACAGCACAGAAGGCCATTCTATCCATCATCCCTGTGCCAGTTCTTTGGTGCAGCTGTCCAAAATGTGACCCTCTCCAGCTCTTTTCCCTGAGACAAAAAATAGTTCCCTTCACGAATTTATCCAACTATCCATGCGTATGTAAGAACTGGGTGCATGATGTGCTTAATTCCCAGATGTAACGCTCTTGCGTGTCAACACTAAGCATATACCTGTATTCACACGACTGGTATGCAGCAAGACATGGTTCTGAATTGATGTCAGTGTCCTACAGAAAAGGGGTGAAAAGCTAATGATGCAGGAGGAAACTTGCTGCACAGTTAGGATATTAATACCACCAAGAATGGTAGAAACATTATGCTTTCTGGATTCTATAATTGCTGGAAGAGAACTGTGCTAATGATGGATTTATACACAGAGACTGCATGTTATTAGCGTAACCAGCCAACAATTTCATTTATAGGCTGGAATTCTGCAACCTCACCACCGCTGCCAGTGAGAATGGAGAATTTGGCGCTCAGCCAAAGTTCCATTCATTGCAGCGGCCCAGAGAACCCCAGCCACGGGTGAGGTTGGAGAATTCCAGCCATAGTGCTATGTCTATAGTTACTGAGGACATATGATAACAACCACAGTAATTTCACTGCAGTAAGAAAGGCAAGTTCGAGAATCCCCCGATGTTCTTCTGTTTTGCATTGACTATCACTGCAGCCTGTTCAGGTTGGATTTCAACTCCAATATTTTAAAAGGCAAAGTTTATCACAAGTTCTTAACAAATCTCAGTTCACATGAATATTGAGGTGTCTCTGAGTAATTGTCCTCTTACATCCTGGATCAATGAACAACCTACAATTCTGGGAATAAGTGATGTAATCAGATAATGACACTGGCCTTTTAGCTTGCTGTCCTGGTTTGCAATCTAGTGGGATGGAGGAGTCGTCTTCTCTCGCTTGTTTGTACAAGATTCACATCAAATTTTTTGGGTCATATCGGTCTAGTTGCCAGTATTCAAATGCATATAGTCACTGTAAAGAACTCTCCAGAATGTGGCAGTTCCAGAGAGAACAGGTATAGGAAATGAAAAGAACATATTGCTGGAGTATAGAGCGCTTCAGAGCTCCATATATTGATGGTGCAGTGTACAGAGAACTTCACCCTGCACCTAACCCTATGCTGCCCATGCCATGTGAGAATTTGACCAAAAGAAATCTGTCTTGATTTGGTAATTCCGACACTCTGCTGTTGACAAATCAGCTTTCAAAACGAAAGCTGACAAAGATTGTTCAGTATATGTTTGATTTTTATCAGCTGTTGCTGAATATTCCTGCTTCAGTTTTCACTCAGTTAGGGGCCGTGAACAAAGAGGATGTTTCTTATCCAAATGGCACGCCTATAACTGGCATAAGTTAAGTGACCCCTGGAGAGAGGTTTAAAACAATGGGTATCCACGGGGCTGGAGTGACAGTTTATGTTGAGTGAATCCTGCCTAATTGAAGGAGAATCTTTCATTCTTGATAATGGATGGGGGAGGGGAGTTAATTTAACTACATCCTCAAATTTTCTCTGCCGTATATGATGGCACAGTGGTTAGCACTGCTGCCTCACAGCGTCAGAGATCTGAGTTTGATTCCCAGCTTGGCTCACTGTCTTGTGCGGAGTCTGCATGTTTCCCCTACGCCTACGTGGGTTTCCTCCTGGTTCTGTGGTTCCCTCCCAGAGTCCAAAAGACGTGCTGGTTACATGCATTGGCCATGCACTTAATTCTCCCTCAGTGTACCCGAACAGGTGCCTGAGTGTGGCGACTAGGCGATTTCACAGTAACTTAATAACATAAGAACATAAGAAATAGGAGCAGGAGTAGGCCATCTAGCCCTTCGAACCTGCCCCGCCATTCAATAAGATCATGGCTGATCTGTCGTGGCTCAGTTCCACATTCCCGCCCTCTCCCCATATCCCTTAATCCCCTCTCTTATCAAAAACCCATCAACCCGCATCTTAAAAATATTTGGCGAGGTAGCCTCCACCACTTCAACGGGCAAAGAATTCCAGAGATTCACCACCCTTTGAGTGAAGAAGTTCCTCCTCAACTCCGTTCTAAACCGCCCCCCCCCCCCTTTATCTTGAGGCTGTGCCCCCTAGTCCTACTATCCTTTCTGAGCGGGAAGAGTCTCTCCACCTCTATCCTATCCATCCCATTCATCATCTTATACGTCTCAATGAGATCTCCCCTCATTCTTCTAAACTCTAACGAGTACAAGCCTAGTTTATTCAGCCTCTCCTCATAGCTCAACCCCCTCAACTCCGGCATCAGCCTAGTAAACCTCCTCTGCACTCCCTCCAAGGCCAAAATATCCTTGCGTAAGTACGGCGCCCAAAACTGCACACAGTACTCCAGCTGCGGCCTCACCAATGTCCTATACAGCCGCAGCAAGACCTCCCTACTTTTATATTCAATCCCCCTCGCTATGAAGGCCAGCATCCCATTTGCCTTCCTGACCACCTGCTGCACCTGCAAGCTGGGTTTTTGCGACTCATGCACAAGGACCCCGAGGTCCCTCTGCACCGTCGCCTGCTGCAGTTTTTCGCCACGTAAGTAATAATCCTTCCTACCATTATTCCTACCAAGGTGGACCACCTCGCACTTGCCAACATTAAATTCCATTTGCCATTTCCTGGCCCATTCGCCCAGCCTATCTAGATCCTTCTGCAGACTCTCCACACCCTCCGCACAATTTGCCTTTCCTCCAATCTTGGTGTCATCAGCAAATTTCGACACCCTACACTCGGTTCCCTCCTCCAGATCATCTATATAAATGGTAAATAGCTGAGGCCCCAGCACCGACCCCTGAGGCACTCCACTAGTCACCATCCGCCAATCCGAATAGCACCCATTGACCCCCACTCTCTGCCTCCTATTTGAGAACCAATCCCCTATCCACGCTAACACCCTACCCCCAACTCCATCTCCCCTGACCTTCCGCAATAACCTCCTGTGAGGTACCTTGTCAAACGCCTTCTGAAAATCCAGAAAGACCACATCCACCGGCTCTCCTCTATCCACCGCCCTAGACACATCCTCATAGAACTCCAGTAAATTTGTCAGACACGACTTCCCTTTAACGAAACCGTGCTGCGTCTGCTCTATCAAGCAATTCCTCTCAAGATGCCTCGCTATTTCCTCCTTGATGACGGATTCTAACATTTTACCTACAACAGACGTTAAACTAACCGGCCTATAATTCCCCGCCTTTTGCCTGGCACCCTTCTTAAACAACGGCGTAACATTAGCCACTTTCCAATCTTCCGGCACTTCCCCGGAATCCAGCGACGTCTGGAAAATAACCACCAAGGCATCCACTATCACCTCAGCCATTTCTTTCAGGACCCTCGGATGCATTCCATCCGGTCCTGGGGACTTGTCCACAATCAGTCCCTCCAGTCTGTCGAGCACCTCTTCTCTAGTAACAGTAATGTCATTGAGACCCTCCAGTCCTACCACCTTTCCATCTCTAACACCCAGCAAATTATTCACGTCCACCTCTGTGAAGACAGAAACAAAAAAGTTATTCAGGACCTCAGCCATTTCCCCATCCCCTACCACTAAGCCCCCCTTCTCATCCTCTAAGGGACCAACGTTCACCCTAGCCAGCCTCTTCCTTTTTATATATTTATAAAAACTCTTGCTATCCTTTTTCATATTAAGCGCAAGCCCAGCTTCATAGTTTCTCCTACCCTTCTTTATCACCTTCTTTGTCAATCTTTGTTGACATTTAAACCTCTCCCAATCCTCTTCTCGCCCACTACTCTTAGCTACTCTAAACGCCTCCGCTTTTAATTTAACACTTTTCTTCACCTCCTTCGTTATCCATGGCTTATTACCTCTCCTCCTACGGTCCTTTTTGACCATCGGAATAAATTTCTGCTGAGCACCAAGAAAGATCTCCTTAAAGATCCTCCACTGCTCCTCAGCAGACCTACCTTCCAACACGCTCCCCCAGTCCACATTCGCCAATTCTTCTCTCATCCTACCGTACTCCCCTCTGTTCAAACAAAGGACGCGCGTCCGGGAACCCACTTTCTCCTCCTCCATCTGAACCAGAAACTCCACCATACAGTGATCACTCTCCCCAAGAGGTTCCTTCACCGCATGGTCCCTAATTCTATCCGCCTCATTACATAACACCAGATCCAAGATAGCTCGCTCCCTTGTCGGCTCCAACACACACTGTTCCAGGAAACTATCCCGGCAGCATTCCAAGAACTCCTCCTCGAGCCCACCGCGTCCAACATGGGTCGACCAATCTATATGTAGATTGAAATCCCCCATAACTACGGCCGTCCCATTCCTGCACGCCGCACTTATTTGCGCGTTAACAGCCCGCCCCACCTCCAGATCATTATTCGGGGGCCTATAGACGACACCCACCAGCGTCTTCCTCCCTTTGCTGTTCCTAATCTCTACCCACAACGATTCTGCTTTCTGCTCCTTGGCTCCAATATCATCCCTTGCTACCACCCTAACTTCATTGTAGCATTAATGTAAACCTACTTGTGACACTAATAAATAAACTTTAACTTTAAATTTCAAATGTTGTACTTAATACAATTCCATTCCTGACCCATATAATTCAAATACTACAGATGCAATAAATCTGAATGAACAGAAAATGCTGTAAATACTGAACAAGCCAGTTGACATCTATCAAGACGGCAACAGCGTTACCATTTCAGATCATTGGCCTTTTACTAGAACACACAATTCTGTTTTGCTGCCCTTCCATCCTTGGGAATGGAGCTATATTGTGAATGCTGAACATAACTAATATTAGCCTGTCTCCGACATTTGTCTGTAGTCCATAACTTATGGTTTCTAATCTACCTCACAAGGATATTTGTCTGGCATTTTCCAAGTGCAATCTGGTGTAAGTTTCCACAGACAAAACAATCACAGTTATCAGATCAGCAAACTAACTGTCATTCATTTGGACTTAATGGGGGGAAGATTGTCATATTTTCCTGTGATTTAGTTAAAGATGTGACTGTGTTTCACAATGCTGGTGTGATCTTAACTGAGTAAGAAGTCTCACAATACCAGGTTAAAGTCCAACAGGTTTATTTGGAGCAAATGCCACTAGCTTTCGAACTGGCTGTTCCTTCATCAGCTGGGTGGGAGTTCTGATCACAAACGAGGTACAAAGACACAAACTCAATTTACATGAATAATGATTGAAATGTGAGTCTTTACGGCTAATCAAGTCTTAAAGGTACAGACAGTGTGTGGAGAGAGCATTAAGCACAGGTTAAAAAGATGTGTATTTTTTCCAGACAGGAAAATTAATGAGATTTTGCAAGTCCAGGCAAGTTGTGGGGGTTACAGATATTGTGACATGAGCCCTCGATCCCCGTTGAGGCCGTTCTCATGTGTGCAGAACTTAACTATCAGTTCTGCTCAGCGACTCTGCATTGTTGTGTGTCATGAAGGCTGCCTTGGAGAACGCTTACCCAAAGATCAGAGGCCGAATGCTCGTGACCACTGAAGTGTTCCCCAACAGGAAGAGAACAGTCTTGCCTGGTGATTGTCGAGTGATGTTCATTCATCCGTTGTTGTAGCATCTGCATGGTCTCCCCAATGTACTATGCTCCGGGACATCCTTTCCTGCAGGGTATCAGGTAGACAACATTGGCCAAGTTATTATCCACCTTGTACCTCGTGGATAGTGTTCTCACATGAGATGATGGCATCCGCGTTGATGATCCGGCACATCTTGCAGAGGTTGCTGTGGCAGGGTTGTGTGGTGCCGTGGTCACTGTTCTCCTGAAGGCTGGGTAGTTTGCTGTGGACAACAGTCTGTTTGAGGTTGTGCAGTTGTTTGAAGGCAAGAAATGGGGGTGCGGGGATGTCCTTGGCGAGATATTCATCTTCATCAGTGACATGTTGAAGGCTCCGAAGAAGATGTCATAGCATCTCCGCTGCAGGGAAGTACTCTGTCCTCCATGTCCCGTGTTTGTCTTCTGAGGAGGTTGGTGTGGTTTTTGGCTGTGGCGTGTCGGAACTGTCGATCGACAAGTCGACCGTTATACCCTGTTCTTATGAGGGCATCTTTCAGCGTCTGGAAGTGTCTGTTGCGACCCCCCTCATCTGAGCAGATCCTGCAGTGTATACAGAGGGCTTGTCCGTAGGGGATCCCCCACAATGATGGCATTGCTGCAACTGCCTCAGTACTCAATGCCGACAACTGCAGTTTCCAGATGCAATTTTACAACTCATCAGCTTCATCCTGGACCACAACGTCTTCACCTTCAATAAGCAGTTCTTCATCCAGACACACAGAACAGCTATGGGGACCAAATTCGCACCTCAATATGTCAACATCTTCATGCACAGGTTAGAACAAGACTTCTTCACCGCACAGGACCTTCAACCTTCAACACTGGATACATTGATGACATTTTCTTCCTTTTGGACTCATGGTGAAAAATCACTGAAACAACTACATGAAGACATCAACAAGTTCCATCCCACTATCAGACTCACCATGGACTACTCTCCGTAATCGGTTACATTCTTGGACACACGCACCTCCATTAAGGCCGGTCACCTCAGCACTTCACTGTACCGCAAGCCCATGGATGACCGCACAATGCTCCACTTCTCCAGCTTCCACCCTAAACATGTTAAAAAAGCCATCCCCTACGGACAAGCCTCTGTATTCACAGGATCTGCTTAGATGAGGAGGATCGCAACAGACGCTGAAAGATGCCCTCATAATAACAGGATACAACTCATCAATTGATAGTTCTGAAGCACCACAGCCAAAAACCGTACCGATCTCCTCAGAAGACAAACAGGGGACACGATGGATAGAGTACCCTTTGTCACCTGGTACTTTCCCGGAGCGGAGAGGCTACGACATCTTCTCCGGAGCCTTCAACATGTCATTGATGAAGACGAATATCTCACCAAGGCCATCCCCATGCCCTCACTTCTGGCCTTTGAGCAATCGCACAACCTCAAACAGTCCATTGTCCACAGCAAACTACCCAACGTTCAGGAGAACAGTTATCACGGCACCACACAACCCTGCCACAGCAACCTCTGCAAGATGTACCCGATTATTGACACAATGCCATCATCTCATGTACATACATACTCTTGCAACTCAGCCAACGTTGCTACCTGATGCACTGCAGGTAAGGATGTCCCAAGGCATGGTACATTGGGGACACTATGCAGACTCTACGACAACAGATGAATGAACACTGCTCGACAATCACCAGGCAAGACTGTTCTCTTCCTGTTGGGGAACACTTCAGCGGTCACGGGCATTTGGCCTCTGATCTTTGGGTAAGCGTTCTCCAAGGCAGCCTTCATGACACACAGCTACGCAGAGTCGCTGAGCAGAAATTGATAGCCAAGTTCTGCACAAATGAGAATGGCCTCAACCGGGATCATGTCGCACTATCTGTAACCCCCACAACTTGCCTGGACTTGCAAAATCTCATTAATTTTCCTGTCTGGAAACAGTACACATCTTTTTAACCTGTGCTTAATGCTCTTTCCACTTACATTGTCTGTATCTTTAAGACTTGATTAGCTGTAAAGACACACATTCCAATCATTATTCATGTAAATTGAGTTTGTGTCTTTATATGCCCTGTTTGTGATCAGAACTCCCACCCACCTGACGAAAGAACAGTCAGTTCTGAAAACTAATGGCGTTTGCTACAAATAAACCTGTTGAACTTTAATCTGGTGTTGTGAGACTTCTTACTGTCTTTACCCCAGTCCAATGCTGACATCTCCACATCGTGATCTTAACTACCAGATGGTTTCATGGTATATAGTATAAGTGCCCGTTATAGCTACCATCCACATTTAACTCGAATAGTCACCCTCATCACATTGATTATTAAGTTGGTCTTTCTCTTTATCCTAGCTATGACAGTAACTCTACATTCTGCAGTCTCCTTTCCTTCTCTGAACGGTATGCTTTGTCTCTATAGCGCGCAAGAAACAATACTTTTTACTGTATGCTAATACATATGGCAATAATAAATCAAATCAAACATAAAGAAATGGCCCCGTTAACCATAAGTGTCAATTAAAACAGCACCAGTTAAAATGTATTCAACCCTCTAGGTTTTTCCAGGCAATTCAGTAAATCTTTACCCTCCAATTGTAGAGTTAAAGGCTCTGTTCATTTCCGGCAAAAACTGAAGTTGGATCCGTTTCAATCAGCTGTTCACACCCAGTTGAAGTGTGATTGCATAAGATGAGATTCTGGATGTAACTGTGAGCAGGTAGGAAGGAGAAGGTGGTTGATGAAGAGAGATGGCCTGTTTTTCCTATAAATACTTCACCTCTTGGTTGATGAGGTGTGAACAGCAGATTCAGTCTGCTGAAAAACTGACCTTGGTGGAAATCAGAGAGTCTTTCCAGTGGGTAAGCACAAGGTAAGCACTTACTGAATTACGTAATAGATCCAGCATGTTGTACACTAAAAACAATCTTTGGAATCAAAGCTTTGCCATGGCAAGTTGTTAATTTAATTTACCCGATGTAGGTGGTGTCTACGTAAAACCAGGATGATGACTGTGGTGGCCTTCTATTCACATTATTCTGCCATAAATTTAAGTTTTAAAGTTTATTTATTAGTGTCAAAAGTAGGCTTACATTAACATCGCAATGAAGTTACATAGAATTATATAGAATCCCTACAGTGCAGAAGGAGGCCATTAAGCTTATCGAGCCTTCCCCAACAACAATCCCACCCAGGTCCTATCCCCATCACCCCATGCATTTTCCCTGCTTAAGCCCCTTGACATTAAGGGGCAATTTATGCCAACTGACCTAACCTGCACATAAGAACATAAGAAATAGGAGCAGGAGTAGGCCATCTAGCCCTTCGAGCCTGCCCCGCCATTCAATAAGATCATGGCTGATCTGTTGTGGCTCAGTTCCACCTTCCCGCCCTCTCCCCATAACCCTTAATCCCCTCTCTTATCAAAAACCCACCAACCCGCGTCTTAAAAATATTTAGCAAGGCAGCCTCCACCACTTCAACGGGCAGAGAATTCCAGAGATTCACCACCCTTTGAGTGAAGAAGTTCCTCCTCAACTCCGTTCTAAACCGCCCCCCCTTTATCTTGAGGCTGTGCCGCCTAGTCCTACTGTCTTTTTTGAGCGGGAAGAGTCTCTCCACCTCTATCCTATCCATCCCATTCATCATCTTATACGTCTCAATGAGATCTCCCCTCATTCTTCTAAACTCTAACGAGTACACGCCTAGTTTATTCAGCCTCTCCTCATAGCTCAACCCCCTCAACTCCGGTATCAGCCTAGTAAACCTCCTCTGCACTCCCTCCAAGGCCAAAATATCTTTGCGCAGGTGCGGCGCCCAAAACTGCACACAGTGCTCCAGCTGCGGCCTCACCAATGCCCTATACAGCTGCAGCAAGACCTCCCTACTTTTATATTCAATCCCCCTCGCTATGAAGGCCAGCATCCCATTCGCCTTCCTGACCACCTGCTGCACCTGCAAGCTGGGTTTTTGCGACCCATGCACAAGGACCCCGAGGTCCCTCTGCACCGTCGCCTGCTGCAGTTTTTCGCCACGTAAGTAATAGTCCTTCCTACCATTATTCCTACCAAAGTGGACCACCTCACACTTGCCAACATTAAATTCCATTTGCCATTTCCTGGTCCATTCGCCCAGCCTATCTAGATCCTTCTGCAGACTCTCCACACCCTCCGCACAATTTGGACTGCACATATTTGGACTGTGGGAGGAAACCCATGCAGACACGGGGAGAACTTGCAGACTCCACACAGACAAGACCCAAGCTAGGAATCAAACCGGGTCCCTGGCACTGTGAGCCCAGGCTCACCACTGTGCTACCGCGCTGCTCCAAGGCTTTATGTTCGAGCGTTTTAATAAAACCACTCAAGAAAAATGGGAGAATTTTCCAATATTAGCCTTCTTTATCTTAATGGGCCAGGCAATGCAGACTCCAAACTGACAGTGACTCATGCCAGGAAACAAACCCAGGTCCCTGTCACTGGCACTGTGAGGCAGCAGTGCAAACCATTGTGCCTTGTTTCCTCTGTGATGGCAGGTTGACTCCTATTGATTGATATCAATAACAAAGCAACCCTGCTTTACTGGTACTCCTTTCCACAAATATTCGCTTCCTCCAGCACCAACACAGTAGCAAAAGTATCATCTACGAGGTGGCACAGTGATTAGCGCTGCTGCTTCATAGTGCCAGGGACCCGGATTGGTTCCCTAGTGTCGGTGACTGTCTGTATGGAGTCTGCACGGTCTCCCCATGTCTGCATGGGTTTCCTCCAGGTGCTCCGGTTTCCTCCCACAGTCTGAAAGACATGCTGGGTAGGTGCACTGGCCATGCTAAATTCTCCCTCAGTGTACCCATACAGGTGCCGAAGTGTGGCAACTTGGGGATTTTCACAGTAACATCATTGCAGTGTTAATGTATCTACTTGTGATTAATAACTATAAAAAAAGGTGCACTGCAGGAGCTCATCAAGGCTCCTCAGACAGCACTTCCCAAAACCACAACCTTTACTATCTAGAAGGACAAGGGCAGCAGATACATGTGAATACCACCTCCTGCAAGTTCCCCTCCACGTCACTCACCATCCTGACCTGGAAATATGTCACTGTTCCTTTGCAGTCACTGGGTCAAAACCCTGGAACTCCCTTCTAACAGCACTATGGGTGTACCTACGGATTGCATCAATGCCTCATCTTGTTAGCAATAAAAATAAATAGCAAAGGTTGAATAGCGTGGACATTCAAGGATATATTGGGGAATGAAATGCTAACCTACAAGGGGGCTATGTCTGCTAGACTCAGAATGACACTGGAAGCATGTGCAACCCTGATAGGTGAATAGCGTTCGAGATGAATGTGTCTGTGATATCGGCTCAGTTATACCATTTTATCGAGCTAGTCACACACAAACCGTGTGACCCAGACGTATACAGTCAGTGATATTTTGGACCCACAACTCATAGATGAGTTGTTGCACCTATTCATCCTTTGCATGATTTAATTAAAAGGTAACATGCAGGAGCTAAATTCTCTTTGGTTTCAGTCTGTTCAAATATCAAGCACAGCAGGAGCTGCTCTGACTGTACGCCTTCAATAAAGTATCATCCTGTGAGCCCTAACTCCAGGAGAAGTGTTTAGTAAACACACAAACCTGTTTCCACGGAGATTTAGTTGCAAAATTATTATGCACAGATTGTTAGCAATGCAATTTATCCGTCTTTCCATTTCACTTTTTCTCGCCACCGATGTCCCTCCCTTTCTATCTTTTTTCCCATTTCTCTCTTCCCTTTCTCACCTGTTTGATGCCTGCCTTTTCCTTCACTCTCTATCCTATCTCATTCTCCTATTTGCCCGATCTCCCTTTCTTTTTCTCTGCTGTCTATCTTCTTCGTTTTCTCATTCACTTCCTCTCCTGTCCCTCAGTGCTTTAGCTTTAAGATCAATGTGCAGGGGCATGGGGAAAAAGCAGGGAAATGGCACTAAATCTTGATGCTCGTTTAGAGAACTGGTACAGACACGATGGGCCAAATGGCCACCTTCTGCACCATAACAATGCTGTGATTCTATGGGTACGGTTTGTCTTTGAAGGTTATAAGTGATGGGTTTGTCAACAGCTGATCAAGCCAGCTGTCTATCACTGCCTTCTCACCATTGTAGACCCAGGAGTATTGCACCATCTTGCCTCTGTGGAGAGCTGTAACAATTAGAATACTAGTTGGTCATGTGACCTGGAATTATATCTGTTTAAAACTGGTTTAACAACCCACATGACAGAGGTAAAGGTTATGAGGCTGATGCTTCTTGTGCCTCATTTCCCTTAATTATCTCTCCCATGTTTAGCTGAAGATGTTGCTCCATCACAGCCCTTGTGCATTGCAGCCTCCAGTTCGTTATCGACAGGTTACTTGACTATGGAGTCCACATAGTCAAGTAACCTATGTGGACTCCATAGGTTACTTGACTATGTAACCTATGGAGGGTCTTGTGTGTTGCTTGCTATCGTACCATGTGTTTACCCAATGGGGCAGCAAGGGAACTTGTGCAAAAGTCTTTTGGATGTGGAAGAGATGTTAAATTGAGACTCTGCTGTGTCAGGTGGATAGAAAGATCCCATGGCCACAATTGTTTAAGTTTATTTATTAGTGTCACAAGCAGACTTACATTAACACTGCAATGAAGTTACTGTGAAAATCCCCTAGTCGCCACACTTCAGCGCCTCTTCGGGTACACCAAGGGAGAATTTAGCATAGCCAATGTACTCTAACCAGCAAGGGTTGGAGGAAGAGCTCAGATGGATTAGCTGTTGGTTATCACAGTACTGTCTGTAGGAGTTTGTTGTGCGCAAATTGGTTTCTGCCTTTCCTACATCATATCAGTGACTACGCTTCAAATTTGCTATAGTGACAAAAAAGAGTTGTATTTATATATTACCTTTCACAACCTCAGGATCTCCTCCAGGGTGCTTCACAACTATTGAAGCATCTTTTAAAGTGTAGTCATTGTTATAATGCAGGAAATGCAATATTTCAGCAAGATCCCACAAACAACAAGGCAGTAATGACCAGATAGGCTGCGTAGTGATACTGGCTGAGGGATAAATATTTATCAAGATACCACATTTCCTCAACTCTTCTTCAAATAGTGCCATGGGATCTTGAACATCCTGCCTGAGAGGCAGGTTTAATTAACATCTCATCTGGAAGATAGTGTCTCAGACAGCACACAGCATACCGTGGGAGTGTTGACCTCGATTTCTGAGCTCAAATATCGAATGAGAATTGGACCCACAACCTTCTGACTTTGAGGCTAGAGTTCTAGCAATTGAGCCACTTCACTTCCAGCACTGTAAGATGCCCTGAGGACATGAATGGAGCCAAATAAATACAATTCTTTCTTCAAGTCTGGCTAAGGACTAGAAAATGGGATTAGAATAGATGGGCACCTGACAGCTGGCACAGACACGATGGGCCAAAGAGCCTCTTTCCCTGCTGTACTTTAAAATAAAGCTAAATCCAAATGATAAAATTAGTCAGGACTACTTGTGACTATTGGGTTTTGCAGTAACTAGCTTGTGTTGGTTCAGGTACCAGAGTAATTATGAAAATCAAAGTATACAGGGGGGCTCATGACGTGGATTTTACAGTAATTAGTAATAGGCTTCAGCGATTCAAAAAGGCAGCTCACCACCACTTTCTCAAGGGTAACTAGCGATGGGCAATAAATGTTGGCCAGCCAGCGACGCCCATGTCCCACGAATGAGTTAAAAAAATTAATTTACATGTTCTGTAAAAGAACTAGGAAGACACTGCAGTGGACAGGGCTGTCAGAGACATGTGCAGAGGGAAAGATTTATGCACCCCAATGTCAGGATAGTTGGTGGGGGATGGGGGGGATGGGTAAGGGTGGTGCTTTAGGAAGCACCTTTTCATCCAATCTGTAAGATCCGCTCTCACGCTGAAGGCAAAAATACCTCCCCAGGACCAGGAAATGATGTCAACAGCCAGTCAATGATAATGCTGCCTTTAATTACTGGTCAATCAAACAAATGCCTCCCACATAATTGGGTTTTGGAGCATCAATGCACACATCGTATTCGTGACTCAACACATACATTTACAATCCAAAACTCAACGAGCGTTCAGTGTCCGAGATCACCAGTGACTCGCATCAAAAGACTCATATTTCCAGAAAGTAGCTGGGAGTTTTCTCCAGCTGTCCAGATTTATCCCTCAAACAGCCTCATTTAAAATGGACCAGCAGCTCATGATTGCATTGTTGTTTGTGGGATCTTGCTGTGCGTAGGTTGGTTGCTGCATTTTTTACCTGCCAATAGTGAAAGGTACATCAATGGATGTGAAGCGCATTGGGAAGCCCGATGGCCAGGAAAGTAGCTGGAAATATGAGTCTTTTGAAGTGAACCACTGGTGATCTCGGACACTGAACGCTCGTTGAGCTTTGGATTGTAAATGTACATGTTGAGTCACGAATACGATGTGTGCATTGATGCTCCAAAACCAGATTACGTGAAAGGCATTTGTTTGATTGACCAGTAATTAAAGGCAGCATTGTCATTGACTGGCTGTTGACATCATTTCCTGGTCCTGGGGAGGTATTTTTGCCTTCAGCGTGAGAACGGATTTTACAGATTGGATGCAAAGGTGCAACATGAACTGCTCCCTAAAGCTCCCACGGTATGCTGTGTGCTGTCTGAGATACTATCTTCCAGATGAGATGTTAATTAAACCTGCCTCTCAGGCAGAATGTTCAAGATCCCATGGCACTATTTGAAGAAGAGTTTGGGAGATGTGGTATCTTGGTAAATATTTATCCCTCAGCCAGTATCACTAAGCAGCCTATCTGGTCATTACTGCCTTGTTGTTTGTGGGATCTTGCTGAAACATTGCATTTCCTGCATTATAACAATGACTACACTTTAAAAGATGCTTCAATAGTTGTGAAGCACCCTGGAGGAGATCCTGAGGTTGTGAAAGGTAATATATAAATACAACTCTTTTTTGTCACTATAGCAAATGAAGCAGATTTGAAGTGCAACAATCTCCTACAGACAGTACTGTGATAATCAACAGCTAATCCATCTGAGATTTGTTGGCTCAATTGATGACTTCTGGAAAACATGTTTTACAACAAATACCATCGACAGTCAGCACAATCAAATGCTTATTCATTGTTAGCGTCAGTGATAATCACTGTCCATAATGTGAAACATGATGATGATCACTGGCTGAATTCCGTATTTATTTATTTTTCTTCATTCGTGGGAGTGAGGCATTACTGGTTAGTCAGCATTTATTGCCCATCTCTAGTTGCCCTTGAGAAGGTGTGGTGGCCGGCCGAATTGAATTGCTGCAGTCCACGTACTGTGGGTTGACCCACAATGCCGTTAGGGAGATGGAGATGCCAGCATTGGACTGGGATGGGCACAGTAAGAAGTCACACAACACCAGGTTAAAGTCCAACAGGTTTATTTGGAATCACAAGCTTTCGGAGCTTCATCACTCACCTGATGAAGGAGCAGCGCTCCAAAAGCTCGTGATTCCAGATAAACCGGTTGGACGTTAATTTGGTGTTGAGAGATATATTTCCAAGTCGGGATAATGAGTGGCCTGGAGGGAACTTGCAGGTGGTGGTGTTCCCATGTATCTGCTGCCCTTGTCCTTCTACTGGTGGTGGTCATGTGTTTGGAAGGTGCTGTTAAGGATCTTTAGTAAATTGCTGTAGTGCCATCTGGTAGATATTACACACTGCTACTACTGAGTGTCAGTGGTGGAGGGAGTAGATGTTTGTAAATGTGGTGCCAATCAAGCAGGCTGCTTTGTCCTGGATGGTGTCAAGCTTCTTGAGTGTTGTTGGAGCTGCACCCATCCAGGCAAATAAAAAGTATTCCATCACACTCCTGACTTGTAGCTTGTAGATGGTGGATAGTCTTTGGAGAGTCAGGAGGTGAGTTACTTGCCACAGTATTCCTACCCTCTGACCTGCTCTTGTAACCACTGCGTTTATGTGGCGAGTCCAGTTGAGTTTCTGATCAGTGGTAACCCCAAGGATTTATTGGTATTCCGCTCATGATGAAAGGCATTGGGAAAGATCAGAATGAATTCAGTTTGCTTTAGCACTTCCCAACAGCCAGACGTTTGAGGAGTATATTGTACCCAGGTGCTACTTGTGTTCAAGATTTACAGTGCGGAATGTGAGGGAGATGCACTCTGTGGGGGTGTGTTATATTCAAAGATTTATGGTAGCATACATACGTCACACTGTTTAAAAAAATAAATCCAAGTGCATTTTGTATTATTTTCAGTAGGAAGCTTCACTAACGAGGTGGGTGGAGCTCAGAGCTTAGTCTGCAGACTTCAATAATGTTCTGCACTTGTTAGACAGTGAGGTTGCGGCATTAACATTTCAAAGTTAAAGAGATTTGCTCATAATTTAATGCTGTCAAAAAATGAATGACGTGACTGAGGGAGCTTTGTAAGGTCCATTGTAGCTTAGAAAGCCACTCTGCTTGATTTAGTATTTTACACCTTGCTGTATCTAGCAGATTTCCCCCACAGCCTTTATATAAAAAAACCAAAGGAGGAGAGACCTGAATGCTCAGGATTATAACAAAGCAGTAAATCCAAGGAAGGGGTTTAAACCGCATGCCCTCAGGTCGAGAGAACAGGTTTCTTTGTAATTTCACCACCAATCACTTTCACAGTCATGTCTCAAAAATAACCGGTTGCATTCTGTGTTGTTCTCACTTCTGCTGAGCTTTTGGTAACTATTTTCAATAGATTTTTGCAAATACAAATTTCCTCAGAGAGGAATAATAAAGTTTCAGAGGAAAAGAACAGATTTGGGTTTTGAGCAGTTCGGAGCTGACATATTGACGTGGATTCGGACAAACACTCCCAAGCAGCAATGCAAAGTACATTTATGTAACACAGTCTCAGGACATCCCAATGAAATATCTTTGAAATGTAGTTACTGTTGTAATGTATCAAATGTGGTAACCAATTTGACCACAGCAAGATTCTGCAAACAGCAATGTATTAATTCTGGATAAATATTGATCAGGTTGGCAGAGGTAGTTCCTCTGCTCCTCTTCAATATCGTGCCATGGGATCTTTTACATCCACCTGGATAGGGGCTGGGTTTAATGTCTCATCTGAAAGATGGCACCTCCAGATCTTGCTCTGGGAGTGTCACCTCTGGATTATAATCTCATATTTCTGGACTGGGCCTTGAATAGTAGTCATGATGTGGATATGTAAATCTGTAAACTGTCTGTGCTTTATATGCTCTGTCTGAGGCCAGAACTCTCCATTCACCTGACGAAGGGACAAACCCCAAAAGCTTGTGAGTTTACTATCAAATAAATTGGTTGGACTTAAACCTGGTGTTGTCAGACTTTTTACTGGGCCTTGAAGCCATAAATCATGTCACTCAGAAATATGAGTGCTCTCCCCACTGAGCTCTGGCTGACACGTGCCCAGAAATGGGAGCGTTTTAGACCTATTGCCTCAATTTCCATATGGTGGCAGAGCTCACTGGGTCTGGGTGTGAGTAGGGGGTCAGACAAGTGGGAGCAAAAGTGGACTCCATCCAAACTCTGTAATCCAGAGTATCACTGAGAATTTCAATCATGTTTCCCATTCCATTGTTGGCTTCAAATATACTAAAACCTGAGAGTTGCTGTTACCTGCCTGCTACCCATCCCCGTATAAGAGTGTACAGACTGAGTATATATGCAATGGATTATTTCTGAAAATGGCCCTTTATAGACAAGAAGACGAGTGAAGGAGATGATTTCAGTGTATAGCCAGATTGTATCTCTGGGACCTCAATCCTTATTCCCTTTGAATTCTCTTTTCATTCACATTCACCATGTGCACATTCAGATAACTGCAGTGTTTAACCATTAGTTTGATAAGTCTTTATATCTTTATTCTTTGTTATTATATTAAATCTGAATATTATATTATCCAGGTATATCCGTCCAACTGTCCATCACCCGTCTGATCTTCCTTTTGTCCAACCCAAGTTTTAATCACTTTGCCATTGACGGCCATGCCTTCAGCCTGTGAGGTACTAAGCTCTGCGATTCTCCTCAAACCCCCTCTGCCTTGCTTGCCTCCTTAAAATCCATCTCTTTGTCTGCTGTGTCATAGTGGTAACGTCACTGGACTGATAATCCTGTAACTCAGGCTAATATTCTACGGATATAGGTTCAAATCCCACCAAGGCAGCTTGCCTTAATGTAACTCTAGATCCACAGCAATGTGGTTGACTCTTATTTGCACTCTGAAATGGCCTAGCAAACCACTCAGTTCAAGGGCTAATTGGGGTTGGGCAATAAGTGCTGGCTTGCTTATAATGCCCACATCCCATGAAAGATTAAAGAATAAAATGTTCTTCGTCATCTATTACTAATATCTCCTCATGTGATTCATTGCCACATTTGGTTTGAATACACTCTTGTGAAGTGCTTTGGGGTGTTAAAGGTTGACAATGTGACTTTCTTTTAAAAAAGCATAAAGCACTTCCAGGAGCACATATCTCTTTATAAACTTGTAGAGCAATAATTAAGGGGAGACGATGACTTAGTGGCATTATCACTAGACTATTAACGCAGAAACTCAGCCAGTATTCTGGAAACCCGGGTTCAAATCCCACCATGGTGGAATTTGAATTCAATAAAAAAAATCTATGTTGTGGAAAAATTACCACTTTGGAGTCAGACTGGAGGTGCAACAATACATTTTATTTAACAAAGCTTCGTGGAGAAAAGGCACGAGCACTACGCAGTACTGGGCAGCTACTTTCTCTCAACAATACAATAGGAGCGGCCCATCTTTATACCCTTTACACAATAGGTGGACCGGACATTCTTAACACATCGTTGTAATCAAATAGGTGAACATCGTTTAACACATTGTTATGGACAGGTACAGACTTGATCATTTCAATATCACATTGTTCCACGAATGGATGCATTTCCTCTTTATCAATGACTTAGTTTCGGTCTATTCATACAGTAATTGGTTTTCCTGCATTTATGCATTCCTGTTCCTACCTGTGGCTAATCTCCCTATCAGACCCCATTGTCCCAGGACTACCTTTAACTTAAAGGTGCCTGGCTTCCTGCAGTATTTGTTCCCTGTATGTTTAATTGAAGTAAGTGTCTATCCTGTGGTTTAAATTTCAAGTAGTTGTCTGCGTTGAAAGTCAGTGCCTGCTTAATGCCTTTTAACCTTTCATGTGCCAGGCAGCTATTTTTATGCCAGGTATCCATCTTTATGGCTTTTTTCCCATTACATCTAGATTTAAGAACCTACTGATTATCATGAAACCATTGTCATCTAGTTCTTTAACATCTTTTAGGGGAGGAAATCTGCCATCCTTACCTGATCTGGCCTACGTGTGACCCTAGAGCCAAGCAATGTGGTTGACACTCAACTGCCTTTGGGTAACTAGAGATCGACAATAAATGCTGGCCAGTGAATAATTTTTACAAATGAGTTAGATTTTGTAACCTGAAAAGAACGCAAATCTAAACTTTAGCGGAACAGCACAGTGGATTTTCCCCTGTGTAATGTTGCTGTCCTTGGAAGAGAGGCACCATCTAACACAACATTAGTAATGCCTTGGACATTTGTTTATCTGTCACATTTTGGAGTTGCTGTTGCAGATTTCTGTCACACTACCCCACTTTTGGTGACTAGTGGAGTGCTGCAGGGATTGGTGCTGGGGCCTCAGCTGTTTACCATTTATATAGATGATCTGGAGGAGGGGGCTGAGTGTAGGGTAACGAAATTTGCTGATGACACAAAGATGAGTGGAAAAGCAAATTGTGCGGAGGGTGTGGAAAGTCTGCAGAGGGATCTGGATAGGCTGAGCGAGTGGGCGAGGACCTGGCAGATGGAGTACAATGTTAGCAAGTGTGAAGTTATCCACTTTGGCAGAAATAATAGTAGGAGGGATTACTATTTAAAGGGAGAAAAGCTGCAGCATGCTACTGTGCAGAGGGACCTGGGGGTCCTTGTGCATGAGTCGCAAAAACCCAGTCTGCAGGTGCAGCAGGTGATCAAGAAGGCGAATGGGATGCTGGCCTTTATAGCGAGGGGGATAGAATATAAAAGCAGGGAGGTCTTGCTGCAACTGTACAGGGCACTGGTGAGGCCGCAGCTGGAGTACTGTGTGCAGTTTTGGTCGCCGCACTTGCACAAGGATATTTTGGCCTTGGAGTGCAGAGGATGTTCACTAGGCTGACACCGGAGATGGGGGGGTTGGACTATGAAGAGAGACTAAATAGACTGGGTCTGTACTCATTGGAATTTAGAAGGATGAGGGGGGATCTTATAGAGACGTATAAGATAATGAAAGGGATGGATAGGGTAGAGGTAGAGAGATTCTTCCCGCTTAGAAAGGATAGCAGGACTAGAGGGCACAGCCTCAAGATAAGGGGGGTGCAGTTTAGATCAGAGTTGAGGAGGAACTTCTTCACTCAAAGGGTGGTGAATCTCTGGAATTCCCTGCCCGTTGAAGTGGTGGAGGCTACCTCGCTAAATATATTTAAGTCACGGGTAGATAGGTTTTTGACAGACAAGGGAATTAAGGGTTATGGGGAAAAAGCAGGAAAGTGGAACTGATCCACTTCAGATCAGCCATGATCATATTGAATGGCAGGGCAGGCTCGAAGGGCTAGATGGCCTACTCCTGCTCCTATTTCTTATGTTCTTAATTATCAAGTGAGAACAAAGGTCACTAATCACAATTCCAAAAACATTTGACAACGGGTGACAAGTTGCACTGCAGCAATTGAGAAAACTCCCCACATTCTAAATCAACAGCATTCTAAATTAATCAACCCATAACATTATTTTTAAAAAAAGTTAATTCTCTCCCATTGTTAACCAGTCCTTTAAAAACATTCCAGGATCCAAATCTGCATCACCGCCGAAAACGAGTCAGTTCCTCCTTGGGCCACACCCCATCTCTGTGCTAAAACATGACTTCTACCTAGTTTCAGTGGCAAGATAAGGATGGGTTAACAGCAAAAACTCTCAAGTAAAGAGGAACCAAACCCACTTCAAATACGTTTTGAAAAGGTTTTCTGCTGTTTCCTTGAAGTCTCACCAATGTGGTGGAAGTACAATTTCTAATATAGTATAGGATAGCACGGTGGCACAGTGGTTAGCACTGCTGCCTCACAGCGCCAGAGACCCAGGTTCAATTCCTGGCTTGAGTCACTGTCTGTGTAGAGTTTGCACATTCTCCCCATGTCAGCGTGGGTTTCCTCCAGGTGTTCCAGTTTCCTCCCACAGGCCAAAGATGTGTGGGTTAGGTGGATTGACTATGATAATTTTCCCCCTATTAGTCCTTCTGACACTAGGATAAATACATGGGGTTATGGGGATAGGACTTGGGTAGGACGTTGTTGATGCCTGTTCAATGGCCTCCTTCTGCACTGTAGGAATTCTATGAGAAGATGAAAAGTGCTGTCTGTGCAGTGTCTGCACGTTCTCTCCATGTCTGTGTTTCCTCCGGGTGCTCCAATTTCCTCCCACAGTCTGCAAGGCGTATACAAAAATGTGTTTATTCCGTAATGTTTAATGTATTTGTATTTTCTATTAGAGGTCAGTGATATCTGAAGTTCTTTAAACAGAGGTTTTTAGTGTTTCTCTATTGCTGTTGCAGAGACCATTAGATGGATACTGGGTAAGAAGCAATATGCACTGAGTTGATTTTTTAATGTTTATTCTTTGGCCCTCACTATTAAAACCCGTGTCTTTAATCAAACGGCCTCAACTTTCTGCTTTTGTTCTCATGGGTGTATTGACTTACTTTCCATAGAGTGAATAGACAAGGGATAGATAGCAGACTTCCAAAGCCAAGCAGCAGTGACTGTGTCATTTCAATTTGGGAACCCGTTTGCAATAACTGAGCGATGTAGAAATGCTCATATGTGCTCTGGGACTTATCAGTATTTGGGACTACGTGCACATTGATGTGTGAGGTTACGGATTGTTTCCAGTCCTGCCACCTTGTCTCCTCTGCGGGACTTGTCGGTTTCTACAATGGGGGAAGAATGTTTGGCAAGGGCAAGAATGCAGGTGGGCAAGAATGCAGGTCAGCAATTGCTTTAAAAAAAATGTAGTAGATGGCATGGCGGCACAGTGGGTAGCACTGCTGCCTCACAGCACCAGGGACCCAGGTTCGATTCCTGGCTTGGGTCACTGTCTGTGTGGAGTCTGCACGTTCTCCCCATGTCTGTGTGAGTTTCCTCCCACAATCTGAAAGGCATGCTGATTAGATTCATTGGCCATGTTAAATTCTTCCTCAGTGTACCCAAACAGGTGCCGGAATATGGTGACTGAGGGTCTTGTACAGTAATTTCATTGCAGTGTTAATGTAAGCCTAGTGTGACATAAATAAAAGATACATAAGTATATAGTTAAAGAAGTGTGTATGGTAACAACATCCACATACTTAATGAGCCAGATTTTACATTTGGAATGATGACAGTTGTCCTATGAAACTGCCAGCAATGTCTTGTGTCCACACCTACACAGTCAAACACAAATCCTAAAGTTGCTGACAATGATTCCCCCCTCCTCCGCAGTCCCTGTGAAGTTGAAATATCTGCAGACAGCAATCTTTGCAAAAGATTGAACTGGTGTGAAATTTTCCGTTTATGTTGTAATAGTGCTGTGAATAAAATGAAGAGCTTATCCTCTGGTGAATGAAGTGTAACTGAGTTTTTAATAGGATACAGCTGAACAACTTCTCTGGCCTCGGAAACACTAAATTCATCGTGCAAATCTCAGATGTCAACACTGTGATAAACATCGCGTAGATTCTTAATAATGTTTTGGAAGGGGAGTTTGTTTGTGGTATTTCAGTGCCTGCCTCGCTCCCATTAATGTTCCAATCTTTATTTTGCCCTCTGTAAAAGTGAAGTAGAATCAGCGCATTTTACTTTCTGCTTTGCTGCGTGTGAGCACCCTTCAATTTAATTAGTTACTTACCCTGCCCGATGATACCCTTGATATTGGATGCCTGAGATCGCCTTGTCTTGACAACAGATTCAGACTAAAATTTGGAAAGATGTTGTACGTACCACAGATGAGATAGGAGGGCACCTCTGCCCCAATCTTACACAGCCAAGAATAAACAATGACATTACACTGCAAAGCCTGTGAATGAAGTCCATTCCACAAACACACATAATGTTAAGATTGAGGCATTATTGATGTTGAGAATGATCTGGAAAAGGGTCACACTCTGTGGTGATGTGGGAGAACAGTACGTAGACGAGAGCTCCATGATAGTGACATCTTTGATAAGTGGGCGGGGGGGTAGACTATGGAATAACACCTGATTGACAGCAACACAGCTAATCATTTCATTTGATTTATTATTGTTGCATGAATTAGTGAAAAGTATTGTTTTTTGTGCGCTATACAGACAAAACATACCGTTCATAGAAAAGGAAACGAGAGAGTGCGGAATGTCATGTTACAGTCATAAGTAGGGTGTAGAGAAAAATCAACTTAACATAAGGTAGGTCCATTCAAAAGTCTGACAGCAGCAGAGAAGAAGCTGTTCTTGAGTCAGTTGATACATGACCTCAGACTTTTGCATCTTTTTCCCGACAGAAGAAGGTGGAAGAGAGAATGTCCAGGATACATGAGGTCCTTAATTATGCTGGCTACTTTGCCGAGGGAAGTGTAAACAGAGTCAATGAATGGGAGGCTGGTTTGCGTGATGGATTGGGCTACATTCATGACCTCTTGTAGTTCCTTGCGCTTATAAAAAATAGGTAGGCACAAGAGGAGATGTGAAAGGATTCTGTTTACTATTGTGCACATTTTATACATGTTACCAACACCCATGCCATCGTACTCAGATTTTTATTACTTTCCTCACTCTGCTAATATGCTTGAGTGTTTCCCCAATATCTGATGGCCATGTGTTGACTATTGTCTGTCATCACCTTGGTGGCTTTTCTGGATGACTGAGAGCTGGAGGACCCTGGCTTTCTACGGGTGTCCTGCTGAGGCCCTTTGGTCAGTGGAGTTGGAGTTGATGAAGCCACCAAACAGGATATAGCAATGGAATGCAGCTCCTGCACCAGTGCAGCACCGAGGTCCCAGGCCAAGGTCTCCATGGCAGCCACTATCCTCCCAGGTGTTGATCTCGGTGCATTGGCACGTCGGCACTATCACCTCAGACTGAAGGTGAATAGAGTCCTCCATTATCCATTGCAATCTAAGGAATGCAGCTGATATTCGTAAGAACATAAGAAATAGGAGCAGGAGTAGGCATCTAGCCCTTCGAGCCCGCCCCGCCATTCAATAAGATCATGGCTGATCTGAAGTGGATCAGTTCCACTTACCCGACTGCTCCCCATAACCCTTAATTCCCTTATCAATCAGAAATCCATCTACCCGTGACTTAAACATATTCAACGAGGTAGCCTCCACCACTTCAACGGGCAGAGAATTCCAGAGATTCACCACCCTTTGAGTGAAGAAGTTCCTCCTCAACTCTGTTCTAAACTGCCCCCCCCCTCTTATTTTCAGGCTGTGCCCTCTAGTTCTGGTTTCCTTTCTGAGTGGAAAGAATCCCTCTACCTCTACCCTATCCAGCCTCTTCATTATCTTATATATCTCTGTAAGATCCCCCCTCAGCCTTCTAAACTCCAACGAGTACAGGCCCAAAAATTCATTGCTGGTGTTCCCGGGATTGTTGCTACTGTTCCACTGACTGAGTTAGGAGTGAGCCCAAAGGCTCGTCCACTCGCTCGGAGTCAGCAGAATCATGGCCTCCTGCAATCCTCTGAGTACCAACGACTTCAGATGCCTGTCCCTGCGCCTGCTGTGTGCTGCAGTCCCAGGCTGAGACCTTGAGGCTGCTCAGGAACCAGTCGATCTGAAGCGTGTGTCCCTGAGCTGATGGAGGGTGTGGGTGAAGCTTTGACAGATCCTCAGGTTCCTCACTGGAGGTCTCCTTGGGGCTGGAGCTAAGGGCCTTGGGCACGTGGCAGAGGTACTTGAGAAAGAAAGTGAAGATAATTAGTGCATGGTAGCCAACTGGAAAGCATGACCATGGAGACACAGTGGTGTTGACTGAGGGAGGAGCTGGAGAAGGATCTTTGCATGTGTTTGCTTTCAACCTCACTCTTGCTGCTGGCACAGTCCACACCCTCTCTGACCAGCTCCAAGGCCCCATTTTCAAAGAAGTGAGGATGTTGCGTTCTCTCAGTCTACCACAGGGTCGTCTGCCTGGGACCAATTCATTTTACTGTTAACAAGCTTCTTCTGCGTAAAGACAGAGGGAGAGAATGTAACAAGATTCATGCCAAAGTCAATGATAAGGATACTGGGTATGTGTGAGTGGTGAGTGGAGCCATAGACAAGATGAGAACATAATCTCCAGAGATGAGGCCAGATAGAGAGATCTGAAGGTGTGTGAGAGAGACAATGGTGATGTCTCAAGAGCTGGTAGTCAGTGCGAGCACAGTGTTTAGCATAGCTGCCTCACAGTGTCAGGGACCCCGGGTTCAATTCATGGCTTGGGTCAGTCTGTTTGGAGTCTGCACGTTCTCCCCGTATCTGCAAGGGTTTCCTCCAGGTGCTCCAGTTTCCACCCACTGTCCGAAAGACATGCTGGTTAGGTGCATTGACCATGCTAAATTCTCCAGTGTATCTGAACAGGCACCGGAGTGTGGCGACAAGGGGATTTTCACAGTAACCTCATTGCAGTGTTAATGTACACCCATTTGTGACTCTAAGGTCTGTAGGCCTCGGACGGGATTTTCCAGTTTTGAGGTGAGCATGGCCAAAAAATCCTGCCCCGGGATATTTAATCCTGACTGCACTTTGTGAAACTAATAAGAACATAAGAAATAGGAGCAGGAGTAGGCCATCTAGCCCTTCGAGCCTGCCCCGCCATTCAATAAGATCATGGCTGATCTGTCGTGGCTCAGTTCCACATTCCCGCCCTCTCCCCATAACCCTTAATCCCCTCTCTTATCAAAAACCCATCAACCCGCGTCTTAAAAATATTTAGCGAGGTAGCCTCCACCACTTCAACGGGCAGAGAATTCCAGAGATTCACCACCCTTTGAGTGAAGAAGTTCCTCCTCAACTCCGTTCTAAACCGCCCTCCCCTTTATCTTGAGGCTGTGCCCCCTAGTCCTACTATCCTTTCTGAGCGGGAAGAGTCTCTCCACCTCTATCCTATCCATCCCATTCATCATCTTATACGTCTCAATGAGATCTCCCCTCATTCTTCTAAACTCCAACGAGTACAAGCCTAGTTTATTCAGCCTCTCCTCACAGCTCAAGCCCCTCAACTCCGGCATCAGCCTAGTAAACCTCCTCTGCACTCCCTCCAAGGCCAAAATATCCTTGCGTAAGTACGGCGCCCAAAACTGCACACAGTACTCCAGCTGCGGCCTCACCAATGCCCTATACAGCCGCAGCAAGACCTCCCTACTTTTATATTCAATCCCCCTCGCTATGAAGGCCAGCATCCCATTAGCCTTCCTGACCACCTGCTGCACCTGCAAGCTGGGTTTTTGCGACTCATGCACAAGGACCCCGAGGTCCCTCTGCACCGTCGCCTGCTGCAGTTTTTCTCCACGTAAGTAATAATCCTTCCTACCATTATTCCTACCAAAGTAGCAATAATGCTATCAGAATGTTGTGTTGTAAATATAGAATTTCACTTTTTAAACCCTATGAATTTAAGATGGCAAAAACAGTCATTTCATATTGGTTTCTTATGGCTTGGGGTTAGAAATTTACCAACAGCTCTGAGGCTTTCTCCACCAACAACTGTTAGTAACTTCAAAATGGCCACGTTAAACTTATTGATGTGTGAGGGAGAAGCCAGATAAATATAGCTCAAACTGATAGCAGGTTAGCCTGATCTTATTAACCTGTCGACCGATACAGTGGAGATCCGTTAATGTTAAATAAATGTCTATTTCAAGAGTATATAGACTGTACATTTTCCACATAAAAAAGGAATCTTCCTGTCATTTTATTGTAGATGGTTTTAATCTACTAAAAAGTGTTACAAGTGCCAAAACTGAAGGTAAATGTATAATAAATCTGTCTGAAAACTGCTAAAACGCAAATCAATTTTCCTGTCGACAAAGTTCCTAAAGTGCGAGTACAGAGATTTGTGACAAGCATTGAATAAAGTCATATTGATAACAAGGTTTGGATTTTATTGTTTTCATAGAGAAAGCTGTTAGATTCAAGTCTCTTTGTGATTTCTAAGTCTTCATTTCCACTTTAAAATCTTTAAGCAAGATTAAATCTCAATTCTTATCACTTAATTTTGAAAATTGCTTTGAAATATATTCTCCCCTTTTGAGAAAATCAGGCAATTTTTTTCTGGCCCCTGTGATATTTTCATTACTGCCTGACGGATCAGTCAATAGCAGTCTGCAGTTTCACATTCCTCGTTTACCAAGCTAGCGTACATCTGGCTCAGACTGCAGCTATTTGATATCTGTGCAGTTTACAGCTCGCGGGATATGCAGTCCCGGACTCAAAGGGCCCTATTTTACCATTTGGATTTACCATGGAATAAGTGGGTGCGCTTTTTTCTGAATTAACTAACCAGGTTTGTATTCGCAGCTGCTTAAGATAGTTAAAGGATTCAAAAGGTGAGATGGAGAGAAACTATTTCCTCTGGTGAGGGAGTGAAGGACAAAGGGACATAACTTTATGTTTTAAAGTTTATTTATTACTGTCACAAGTAGGCTTACATTAATGAAGTTACCATGAAAATCGCCACACTCTGGCACCTGTTCAGATACACTAAGGGGCAATTTAGATGGCCAGTTCATCTAGTCAGCATGTATTTCGGACTTTGGGAGGAAACCCACGTGGACACAGGGGAGAATGTGCAGACTCCGCACGGACGGTGACCCAAGTTGTGAATCAAACCCGGGTCCCTGCCTCTGTGAGGCAGCAGTGCTAACCACAGTGCCATCCTTTTGATCAGAAATGGAAACAGAAAATGCTGGAAATACTCCACATTTCGGGCAGCTTCTTTGGAGCGAAACCGTGAATATTTCGGGTCTGTGGCATCAGAAAGCTGTCCGATGGCTGCAGTATTTTGCTTATGTCATTCAGGATTGATGTCAGAAGGTATATCTTCACACAAAACGGAGTGGAAATCTGAAACTCTCCAAAATGCTGTCAAAGCCAGGAAAGAATTGAACATTTCAAAGCCGCTGTTCACACAGTTCTGTTCTGGTCTGAATGTTTAAGCATTATGCACCAAAGTGGACAAATGGGACCTGATTCCACTCAATGGTTGAGCAAACTCAAGGGGCTGAATTACAGCTTCCTGTTCTTATAAGTTCTTAGCAGGTCTTATTCTAAGCTTTGACACATCCAGATGGCACATTTGGAGCTTAGAGCTGTTTCTGTTTTTGCTGGTGACGTGTATCTAATTCACACACAAAGATGTGTCTCCCACAGTGATTCAGAGTTTGAGGTGTTCAGTGACAATAATCTGTCCTGTACAGTGAGAACAATGCAATTAACAACATCGTGATGTTTGAAAACTCTTACAAGATACCCAGAATTTTCCTTATTGAAAAGAGAAGAATGGCCAATGGGCAGTGAGTTGCTGCATCTCCCATTAACCCCATCGTGTGGGCTTAATCCCTGCATCTCCCCGTTAACCCCGTGTGGGCTTAATCCCTGCATCTCCCCGTTAACCCCGTGTGGGCTTAATCCCTGCACCTCCCCGTTAACCCCGAGTGGGCTTAATCCTTGCACCTCCCCGTTAACCCCGTGTGGGCTTAATCCTTGCACCTCCCCGTTAACCCCGTGTGGGCTTAATCCTTGCACCTCCCCGTTAACCCCGAGTGGGCTTAATCCCTGCACCTCCCCGTTAACCCCGTGTGGGCTTAATCCCTGCATCTCCCCGTTAACCCCGTGTGGGCTTTAAGAGCTATATTCTCAGAGATTGCCACTGGTTCTATTTATTCAGAGAACACCTGGGCTGTGTTTGGAAATGATCTACTCCGGGTGTTTAATGCTGCTACCACTTCCTGTCAGTAGCAAAGTGCTGATAAATCCTTGTGGAATGACACAGACAAACACAAGGCCATTTGACTCACTGTGCTTTTTCTGGCTCTTTGGTGTGGGTTTCCTCCGGGTGCTCCGGTTTGTTCCCACACCCCAAAGATGTGCTTGTTAGGTGGATTGGCCATGCTAACTGTGCTGGTTTACAGGGGGATAAGGTGCAGGGAGTGCCTGAGTAAGCTGCTCAATTGGAGAGTCAGTGCTGGCTCGATGGGCCAAATGGCCTCTTTCTGCACTGGAGGGATTCTGTGATTAGCAAGTCACTCAGAGACAACATAAAAATACTTTTTAAATTCAGTTGGTACAATCAGCAAGGTGCTGTCTGAAAGGATAGTGGAAGCAGATTCAATAATAACTTACAAACAATTGTTTAAGAAATACTTCAGTGGGAAGTAGGAATGTAAAGCTGTAGGGAAGAGCAGGTAATGTTTTTAAAGTTTAAGTTTATTTATCAATGTCACAAGTAGGCTTCCTGTTAAATGAAGTTACTGTGAAAATCCCCTAGCTGCCACACTCCGGTGCCCGTTCGGGTACACTGAGGAAGAATTTAGCACAGCCGATGTACCTAACCAGCATGTCTTGTGGCAACATTCATGAATCATTCAATTGGAAGACAAATCTGTTTACATTCCCACTGGACCTGGTGCATTGTGAGGATTGACAGGTTGGGTGACCAATAGTGCGGCATGGCTGCTGGTCATATGATGAGTATGGCCAATCACAGATTTATGAATAGAGCTGGGTGAATGTTGGCCAATTTTGCCAAGGTGCGGGTCACAGGGACATCAGCCTCCACCCTGGAGAGCTGTCCCTGTAAATATTGAGAAAGGTGAACCTCCATCACTCTGGGCCCCCTCTGGCTGGACAGTGCCACTACTGCAGGTAGAACTGGAGATACCATAGGTGGATAGCTGCTGGAACTGACAGCACAAACACCAGCAGCTCAGGGAAGGAGCAATATTGAAACTGGAGTTAATATCTGACTGCACAATGAATTGTCCAACCTCCGAGGTTTCTGCATTCTTCCAAATCTAGCCTCTGATGCCCCCTGGCCTCCTTCCTTATCTTGACAAGCCCAAGCGCCACCTGCCTTCAATCATTCACCCTGTCTCCTCCGGGTGCTCCGGTTTCCTCTCTCAGTCCAAAAGAGGTGCTGGTTAGGTGCATTGGCCATGTTAAATTCTCTTTCTGTGTATCGGAACAGGCATTGGAGTGTGGCAACTGGGGGATTTTCACAGTAACTTCATTGCAGCGTTAATATAAGCCTACTTGTGACACTAATGGATAAACTTTAACTTTACCTGCTCTTCCCTACAGCTTTATGCTCCTACTTCCCATTGAAGTATTTCTCAAACAATTGTTTGTAAGTTATTATTGAATCTGCTTCCACTATCCTTTCAGACAGCACCTTGCTGATTGTAACAACTGAAGTTAAAAAGTGTTTTTATGTTGTCTCTGAGTGACTTGCTAATCATAGAATCCCTCCAGTGCAGAAAGAGGCCATTTGGCCCATCAAGCCAGCACTGACCCTCCAAATGAGCATTTTAGCCAGGCCCTCCTTGCATTCTATCCCTGTAAGCCAGTGCATTTACCATGGCCAATGCATCTAACCAGCACTTCTTTCGGAAACCAGACCATCTGGAGAAATACACACAGACACAGAATATGCAAATTCTACACAGATAGTGACCCAAGGCCAGAATCAAACGTGGATCCCTAGCACTGTGAGGCAGCAGTGCTAACCACTGTGCCGCCCCATATCTCAATAGCCGCAGATTACCAACTTTCCTGCTAGTTTCTCCTTATTTACTCCACAAAGGCCCTCATGATGTGAACACCACTGTCGAGTCTCTTCTGAACTCTCTCTGCTGTGAGGGGAATAACCCCAGCTCCTCCAGCCTCTTCATATAACTGACGTCCCTTGTCCCTGACAACATTCCCGTAAATCTTCTCTGTGTCATCCCCAAGGTCTTGACATCCTTGCTAAAGTGCAGTGTTCAGAATTGAACGCAATCCTCCCACTGAGGCTATAACCAGTGAATATGACTTTCCTGTTTTTGTACTCTTATTTATCTATTAATAAAGCCAAGGATCCTTTATGGTTTTTTTGAAGTGTCTTTTCAACTTAATTTTGTCTTGTTTTCTCACTTAGCCAGCTGAAACACATTGCTGGTGCAGAGGTACTTTGATCATTTTCCTGCTGCTTGCCAGAGTGTGTGACTGTGTGTACGCTGTTTGTGTCAGAGGTTATCAAACATTGTTAGTTTTATACTCACTGGGTACAATTCACCTACTTTATTCTTTCATTTCTGAGGCAATTAGTCCTTCTTTTAATACCCAGAACCTTGAGTAACTTGGTACCCAGTTAGCTGAAGGTCATATCTCAGCCAGAAAGGTTATGATGAATTGAAAGTATTCTCCAGACACTGCATTGTGCAGCTCCTCACACCAAGACCTTTGTCATGGATTATCAGAATTATGGAAATAATCTACAGGGTCAGAGACTGAAATTGCTTGCAATTTCTATGGTTTTGTTAACTAAAGATCATGGGATTCATGAAATGGTCAAGAGGATATATTCGGCTTCTATCGAAAACTAGTCCTGGAATATAACATGAGCCTATGATATGAAAAAAAATTGGACTCAATCCAGCTGTGCGACAGAACCTCAGCTGCTATTTATTCCCACATATTAAAATGCTGTCTGCAACATCCTTCAATCCTACAGCACAGGCCAGTTCTGTATTATAACCCAAATCTAAAATGTAACCATGTCCTTTAATGTAAACCAATCTGGTCCTGTAATATCCTCTGACCCTGTAATGGGTCGGTCAAATGTTGCCTTGGTGTCGAGGGCAGTCAGTCTCACCTCGACCCTGAAGTTCAGCTCTTTTGTCTATGTTTGAACCAAGCTGTTGTGTTTCCTACAAGAGTAACTACACTTTTAAAGTGTTTCATTGGCTATAAAGCACTTTGGGTTGTCTTCTGGTTGTGAAAAATGTTAATATAAACGCAATTTGTCAGAGCTTGTTGTGCCAAACTGCTGTCACATTTAACTACACTGAACAATAACGGTATGTTATGGGCTATGAGATGCTGTGAGACAGTCTGAGCGATGTGCTAAAGCTTTATGTTCTCTCCGAATATTTAAAACCTAGAGAGGGATTAGAGTTCAGGAGTGGGGAACTGGAGTACGTCAATGGGAAAGTGTTCCTATCACGCCTTAAAGATTTCTTTTATTCTTCCTCAGCAGAATCTGATAGGGTTGGAAATCTTGGAGAGAGTTTGTACCTTTATGGTACTTGTGGGACATTAGCGAGAAGTAGTCACTTCTAGGCAGTATTTGGGTCTGGTGTGGAGTGACACAGATTCCTGAGTTCCCAAAAAACAGAAAGTGGCTTTACTCAGACATGAGAGCAAACTCTAGGAAGGGAGTTGACTCTGTTCAAACTCAGGCTGTTCAAGGGCCATTCCAGTAAAGCGGATATGTTTCTAAACTAATGACCTAAAGGCCTAAACTAATGATCCAGAGAAATTGGGGTGGCACAGTGGTTAGCACTGCTGCTTGACAACTCCAGGGACCTGGGTTCAATTCCAGTTTGTGTCACTGTCTGTGTGAAGTTTGCACATTTTCCCCATGTCTGCGTATGTTTCTCCAGGTGCTCTGGTTTCCTCCCACAGTCCAAAGGTGTGTGGGCTAGGTCAATTGGCCAGGGTAAATTGCTCCTTAGTGTCGGGGGGGGAATGAGCTGGGTAAATGTATGGGGTTACGGGGATAAGGCCTGGGTGGGATTGTTATCATTGCAGGCTTGATGGGCTGAATGGCCTCCTTCTATATTCAAGGTATTCTATAATTCTATGAAATGAGTTCAGATGCCTGGGGAATTTAAATTCTATGAATTAGATGACACTGAAATAAAAATCTAGGGTGAGATTTTCTGGCAATCCTGTTGATTGGATCTTCCAGTCCCACTCACGGTGCTACCCTGTGATGGTGGGGTGGGCAAGTCGCGCAAAAGCTCATACTCTCCGATGGAACTGGAGGATCTTGCCGACAGCCAATAGCTTGCCTCATCTGCCGTGGAGAAACCCACCACGGGGTGGGGGTGCAGGGGTGGTAT
The DNA here is from genome assembly GCF_965287045.1 of Carcharhinus amblyrhynchos. Lineage (NCBI taxonomy): Eukaryota > Metazoa > Chordata > Chondrichthyes > Carcharhiniformes > Carcharhinidae > Carcharhinus > Carcharhinus amblyrhynchos. Next base: position 261,792 of record NW_027649905.1, on the reverse strand, counting down.
GCGGATCCCAGTCTCAGTAATGGTGACTACGCAGTGATCATAAGAACATAAGAAATAGGAGCAGGAGTAGGCCATCTAGCCCTTCGAGCCTGCCCCGCCATTCAATAAGATCATGGCTGATCTGTCGTGGCTCAGTTCCACATTCCCGCCCTCTCCCCATAACCCTTAATCCCCTCTCTTATCAAAATCCCAGCAACCCGCGTCTTAAAAATATTTAGCGAGGTAGCCTCCACCACTTCAACGGGCAGAGAATTCCAGAGATTCACCACCCTTTGAGTGAAGAAGTTCCTCCTCAACTCCGTTCTAAACCGCCCCCCCGTTATCTTGAGGCTGTGCCCCCTAGTCCTATTATCCTTTCTGAGCAGGAAGAGTCTCTCCACCTCTATCCTATCCATCCCATTCATCATCTTATACGTCTCAATGAGATCTCCCCTCATTCTTCTAAACTCTAACGAGTACAAGCCTAATTTATTCAGCCTCTCCTCATAGCTCAAGCCCCTCAACTCCGGCATCAGCCTAGTAAACCTCCTCTGCACTCCCTCCAAGGCCAAAATATCCTTGCGTAAGTACAGCGCCCAAAACTGCACACAGTACTCCAGCTGCAGCCTCACCAATGCCCTATACAGCCGCAGCAAGACCTCCCTACTTTTATATTCAATCCCCCTCGCTATGAAGGCCAGCATCCCATTTGCCTTCCTGACCACCTGCTGCACCTGCAAGCTGGGTTTTTGCGACTCATGCACAAGGACCCCGAGGTCCCTCTGCACCGTCGCCTGATGCAGTTTTTCGCCACGTAAGTGATAATCCTTCCTACCATTCTTCCTACCAAAGTGGACCACCTCACACTTGCCAACATTAAATTTCATTTGCCATTTCCTGGCCCATTCGCCCAGCCTATCTAGATCCTTCTGCAGACTCTCCACACCCTCCGCACAATTTGCCTTTCCTCCAATCTTGGTGTCATCAGCAAATTTCGACACCCTGCACTCGGTTCCCTCCTCCAGATCATCTATATAAATGGTAAATAGCTGAGGCCCCAGCACCGACCCCTGGGGCACTCCACTAGTCACCATCCGCCAATCCGAATAGCACCCATTGACCCCTACTCTCTGCCTCCTATTTGACAACCAATCCTCTATCCACGCTAACACCCTACCCCCAACTCCATGTCCCTCGACCTTCTGCAATAACCTCCTGTGAGGTACCTTGTCAAACGCCTTCTGAAAATCAAGAAAGACCACATCCACCGGCTCTCCTCTATCCACCGCCCTAGACACATCCTCATAGAACTCCAGTAAATTTGTCAGACACGACTTCCCTTTAACGAAACCGTGCTGCGTCTGCTCTATCAAGCAATTCCCTTCAAGATGCCTCGCTATTTCCTCCTTGATGACGGATTCTAACATTTTACCAACAACAGACGTTAAACTAACCGGCCTATAATTCCCCGCCTTTTGCCTGGCACCAGATTATGGTAAGACCCCATCTGGTTCACTGATGTTCTTTAGGGAAGAGGATCAACAGCCCTTCCCCAGTCCGGCCATTAATGATTCATTCGTAACTGCAGTGTATGGTTGCGCAAAGCACTCTGTTGTATTCGAAGAGGTGGCTTACATTGCGGTTAGGAATGGTTGACAAATGCTGGGCTTTGTCAGTGAAGCTCACATCTCATGAACAAATAAACCGGTTTTTGCAGGGGGCAAAAACCAAGGCCTGTTTGTTATATATTGCAGCCAATAATCAGACGGAGAGGGGTGGAGTGGGGGAGGAGAGGATGGGGAGAAGGAGAAGGGAAATTTCTCGAAAACATTTTCCCTCTGTTTGAAATCTCTTTGAAATGTCTGGCTCAGTAACAGCAATGTGCTCCTAAAGGGCTTTGTTCTCTCAGTGAGTCAAAAACATGCTTTTAAAGCCTCAACATGAAAGGGCTGTGTAAGATGAGAATTATTAGTAATATCACACATAACAAAAAGGGAAATGCTGGCAAGCAGTAAGATTACTGGGGGCGGACTCTGATTAACATTTCAAGCTACAGTGGCCTTTAGAAACCCACATTTGCTTGTCTGTTTTCCAAGTCAATTTTGTAAACCTCAGATGAAATGGCCACTGATCTCCGGTGTACTTGACTCAAGCTGATTCATGACCATCACAAAGCGTCTTTGACAAAACATTTACAAGGAGAGGTTGCTTCATCCAGATCTGTCTCCCTCTCTCCCCCAACGCAGTGAAAAAAAATCCAACAGATTTGTTCTAAACAATTGAGGTTTTGCAGTTAGTGCCACAGATCTGTTTGACAGCACTAAACCAACAAAGAGCTTTTTATCAAAGTAAAATGCTTAACATCACTCAGTTAAAGATAGGCAGATAATTTAAAGACGTGTCTATAACAAACACACAAATATTCATCTTTCCACTGTCATCAACTAATAGTTTGTTAAGTAGATGTTTTTAATTGGGAAATGTTTAGTGCGGAGGCTGTCGGAGTCTCTGTTTAGTGACTCTTCCCCGGGACCTGAGAGTGATGTGGGGATGCTGGCATTGGACTGGGGTTTACCCACATCATGACTACCATCGACACCGCAAACTGCCAGCTCCAAATGGAGAGGATCTCCAAGAAGATCGCACATATCAACACAGACATCGACTTCTACCTGAGACTGAGCCACAGCTCATAAGGTGGAATGGAGGCTTACTTTCTCAAAATCCATTCTCTCAGGGTTAAGCTGCTTTTAAAAATTCTTCACTCCATCCTTAAAGTTACAAAGCCAGTGCTCACAGTGGACCAGGCAACCCAAATCCATTCTTTACTTACTCCAAAAAACCGAATTCAAAATCCAATGGAATCTAATTCAAGGTCTCCACAAGAGAGTCAAGCAATATTCAAGCTGACATGATAAGGCATTGCACCCCATCTTGGGCTCAATCTGACACTTGATCTTAGCCAAAAGGTCATGAAGTTGAACTGGAGCATAGACAAGTTGGGATGGACATCTCTTCCTGATGTTCATTTAAAATCCAATGTATTTGGGTTTTGAACTCAATTCTTATTGAATCCGACCCCAAACATACTGCCTGGAATTCTGGATATGGTTACTGGGCACAATGTATTAGACAATTAGTTGGCTGCAATTCTCCTGATCATGCCCTAAGTGCCACCAGTGGGAAAGTCGGAGAGATGCCTACTGGCACTGGCAGCACTTACCAAATCCTGTTCAGCTTATTTAAATGAGCTATTTCCCACCAAACCCCAACATGGGAATCATACTGTGTTGCAGGGTTCAAGCTCGTGACCCACTGGAATTGATGACCAGCTGATCAACTGACAGTCAAAACCACTTCCTGCTTTTCCTTTTGTCACAAGACCTGAAGGAACAATAATCCATTGTCACGTTACTGCAGGAAGCAATTTGTGTTACATGTTTCATCAGACCCATATTTTTGCTTTGGAGTTATGGATTACCCTCTGAAAATCTGTACTGCAGCAAAAGTCCAAAAAAATCCATTCAATCCTAAAACTGAATTGCTCCTGAAAGATTTAGTTCATTGTGAGACTGAACAGATATTAAATGCAACCTCCACATTAAACAAAAGCGATATAATGGAAGCAAACCTGTAGTTTTTCCCAAACCAACTGCATTTCAATGGTTCAATCCTTCACACAAACTCATGAGGTGTGGCCCTGAAATTGGACCCAGTGCAGAAGCATCAGGAGGACTTGGCTTTTCAGCTTGTGGACAATAAAGCAGAGATATAGATTAGCACATATAAAGCCTCACGAGCATCGAGACCCATCTCATTGGAAGGCAAACACTCCCCACACAGGGAGGGAGAGTTACCCCAATACCTGCCCACTTATACCACCCAGTGAACTGCTGCCCACCACCTTATTCATGATGCTGAAATTGATGACGAAGCTATCACAAACAGACTTGCGCTCTTGCATTGAAACCTTATCATGTCCCACGATGTCCAATGAATAACATTGACGTAGTAGTATTAGCAGGACCTAAGAAGATGAACACTGATCAGGAGAAATCAGAGTCATGTAGAGAGAGTCTGGTGATTTAATTAACAGTTCTATCATGAAAGATTTGGCATATTTGTCAAGTTTGATATTGTCATTACTCTAAGGTCAATTTCAAATCCAAGGTAGCCACAACAATAGTCAGATTTGTGAGACCTCTAGGAGTCAATGGATAACCCCATCAGCCAATGTTCAAATTGATAAGATTCTATATCCTTATCCTATTTCATCATTGGCAGCATAATTCTGATGGCTGATTTGACTTATATGAATAAAAGCAAATTACTGTGGATGCTGGAATCTGAAATCAAACTAGAAAATGCTAGTCTGAAACCATCTGTGAGGAGAGAAAAGAGTTGATGTTTCAAGTCCAGATGACCTTTTGTCAAAGCTCTGTCAGCTTTTTTCTCTCCTTACAGATGTTGCCAGGCCTACTGAGATTTTCCAGCATTTTCTCTTTTGACTTGCATGAGTGTTTCTTCTGAGGATCTCATTGAATGATGTGAGGAGAATGGCTGAAGATTTATAGAGAACACTAGCACAGGAAGTGGCCAATCAGGCCATCGGATGTCTGCCTTCTGCAAGAGAAACCATCTTCACCTCTTGGTCATAGTTTTGTAGATCTTGGAATTTTGGACGCGCCTTGCATGTTTCTCAAGCTTTCTGTCTCCACCCCTCAGCCTAAAATATTCCCCCCTTAAATCTCCTTTATTCCTTCAGCCGATCTTTTTTAATCCATGTCCCCCGGTGACCCCTCTTATATATTCACTCTGTCAATGTCTCCCCTCATTATTTGATGCAACTAAACTAAATCTTCTCTCAGTGTCCTCTCTTTAAAAGATAAAAACTCCAGCCTGTCTAAGCTAAGAGCTTGGCAAAGTAAATAAAATACAGTCAGTGAAAAAAGCAGAAATATGAAACTCATGAGTTCAGTGAGAAGTGTTGCAGGAAAGACAACAAAGCCAATGATAAATGAAAGTGGTGCAGGAAAGCCTTCCTGCTTTTTAGGAAAGCTCTGAGACTTGAAAGAAAACCCAGTATTTAATAAATGAAGTCAGACAGAACAGCTGTGTGAAAGGAGGAAGTACTTCAGGGTTACTGAGGAGTGAAATGATTATATCAACAATGCAGGCTTTGATCTCCCCTGGAGCTGTCAGTCCAAAAGCTTTTCACTGCTACTACATAATCTGCTCCATACAAAGGCTAATCCCTTCTTTGATGTGGTTTGGACTGTCAATCAAGCAGTGTCATAAAACTCAATGGAGCAGAAGATGATTGCATAATCGAACCCTAATGGAATAAGTAAAACTGACAACTTCCTGTCAATCAAAGCAGCTCAGAGAGGTTTCAGAGCAGCTGGGACTGATGAGAAAAAGCATGAGGATCTCTCTTGTGAAACTGATGACTCCTTCCAATCAGAGTACTTTAAAGATGTCAGGTACCACATAGAATCCCTGCGTTGCAGAAGGAGGCCATTCGGCCCATTGAGTCTGCACCAACCACAATCCCATCCAGGCCCTGACCCCATAATCCCATGCATTTACCCCAGCTATTAAGGGGCAATTTAGCATGGCCAATCCACCTAACCCGCACATCTTTGGACTTTGGGAGTAAACAAAGCACCCGGAGGAAACCCACAAACATGGAGAGAATGTACAGACTCCACATAGACAGTGACCCAAGCCAGGAATTGAACCTACATTCCTGGTGCTGTGAGGCAGCAGTGCTAACCATTGTGCTACCATGCTGCCTATAAGGGGGCAATTAACCAATGATGAAATTAACCAAGGGTATTCCCTACGTGGAATGGATGTAACTGTGATTTTGAAGGTTTCCAGGTGATCAGGGGGATTTTAACGTGACCAGGTTTCGAAGAACCCAGGCAACGGTGAAGATCTTTCCCAGAATGCTGCCTGAAATCGTGATCCTGAGAATGGTCACTGCATTTTCCAGGGCAACAAAAAGACGTCCAGCCACAAAGTCTCCCCTCTTCTGGGGGAGACCCCTGAGATCAAGTCCTTCGTCTCAGCCTGAGCCTCATCCACCCACACCCCCAACCCTGAGGCCCCTTGAGAGCCTACCACTGCACGCGCCCCCCCCCCGCAGCCTGAAAGTGGTAGAGGGCCTATGGCACTATTAGAGGCCTGATTCTTACAAGGGGCTTGGGAGAGGTGGGAGATGGATTGTAGAGACTCGGGACAGGATTGACACTTTTGGGAATTCCGATTTAGCCCTCCCACCAGATTCAACAGGCCCTTGGGATTCCAGCTGGAGCTAGTGGCCTCGGAGAATTGCCCCCATTGACTTCCTTATCCGCTCATGGGATGTGGGCATTGCTGACTAAGCCAGCATTTATTGCCCATCCCTAATTACCCCTTGAGAAGATGGTGGTGAGCTGTCTTCTTGAACCATGGCAGTTGATGCGGTATAGGTACATCCACAGTGCTGTTAGGGAGGGAGTTCCAGGATTTTGACCCAGTGACAGTGAAGGAATGGAGATATGTTTCCAAGTCAGGATGGCTAGTGGCTTGGAGGGGAACTTCCAGGAGGCGGTGTTCCCATGTATCTACTGCCCTTGTCATTCTAGATGGTAGTGAAGGTTTGGAAGGTGTTGTCTAAGAGACCTTGCTGAGTTCCTGCAGTGCATCTTGTAGATGGCACACAGCTGTCATTGTTAAGTTGGTGGTGGAGGGAGTGAATGTTTGCGGACGGGTGTCAATCAAGTTTCCCAATAGCTAGCTAGCCCTGTACAGCCCTGGTCTAATCGGCAGTAAGTTCTAAATATATCTGCTGGCCCCAATTTTATTTTCACCACTGAAGTTGGAGTCTCAGTCAGATACGGTATTCACATGTGCTGCATTCCTAACCGGTTATACTCCAATAAACTGGTAATAAACCAGCAGCTGCATCTCATATTCTCCATTAGAGTAACTAGTTGCATGTGTTGGTTGCAACTTCTACACCACACTTTAAACTGTGGGAGGGAACTGATGGAAATGCTTAAAATAATTCAGTCTCTTACTGAGACAACTATCCCATTAGGTCTGGCTAACACACTTCACTTACTATCTCATCCTGTTAGTGATGTCTCCTGACTGCCTGACTCAATATCAGGGTGACGACATTTTTTACAGATTAAGCCTTGGGAACCTGTGTTTAACAGAAACACCATTACCATCAACATTGTTGCTTGAAGTTGAAAATGTATGAGGGCATCAGGGTATCTGTGCAACGCAAGCACATTCACAAGTTGAAGAAGCTGTGTAATGGACTGGTGGAGAGAGTGGATGAGTCACCAAAGACTGAGGTTTTCTCCTTGCCCCAAGTTATGGCGCAACCTTTGAAAAACTTTTATCATTGAACATTGAACCCTCAGATTATAAACCAGTGGTTTCTCTAAATCAAAACAGGCAGAGCCTGGGAGCGCTGTGACAACCACAATGTTTAATTTCCTGTGGCAGTGTTGTGTCTCCCCAGGTCCTTACCCTGTACCAACAACAGCGATTTGCATTTATATAGTGCCTTTAACATGGTCAAATATCCCCAGCCTCGTCACAGGAGCATTATCAAGTAAAATTTTGACAGGCAAAGAGACTTAGGTGGGATTTTCCGGCCTCATTCGCCCCGAAACTGGAAAATCCTGCCTGAGGTTAATGGACCTTCCCATGTTCTGCCCCTTGCCCGCTCCAACTCCTGTGGCAGGTGGGACAGTAAAATTTCGGCCCCTAAAATTGGTCACAAAGGTAGGTTTTAAGTAATGTCCTAAAAAAGGCAAGAGGCCAAGAGGTTTGGAGAGGGAATTCCAGAGCTAAGCCCACTGGCAACTGAATGCATGGCCATCAGTGGTGAAGTGATTAAAATTGAGGATGTTCTAGGTGCCAGAATTGGAGGAACACAGACAGGGTTGTACTGCTGGAGGAGGTTACAGAGACAGGGAGGGGCAAGGTCACGGGCTGGATTGAAAAATAAGGACGAGAGAATATTAAAATTCAGACATTGGCTGACAGGGAGCTAATGTGGGCCAGCAAGCGCAGGAGGTGATGTGTGAACTCAACACAGTGTGAGTTGGGATACAGACAACAGAATTTAAGATTAAGTTCAAGTTTACAGAGGGTGGAAAGTAGGAGAATGGCCAAGTGGGGCCTAGACTGCCCCTCCCAAATTCCCAAAGTATTTCCTGCCCCTAAAATCTTCATAAGATATTTGTAAACATTGGCAGTTTTGGGATTCCACTGACACAGGAAGACAGTGGGAAAGATAGAACACAGGTTTGGTAAAATGTGGCTTTGAACCGGATTTGCAGATTGAAAAAAAAAATTGGAAAATTGGGGCTTTTTTAAACAAGAGAGGAACTTGGGACCGATTAAATTGAGGTATTCAACATTATTCTTTTAAACTAAGCTCAATTTTACAACCAGGACTTCCAACTGGGGGGATCTTGGCATTTGGGTTTTAAGTTTGGGTTTTCACCCAATAACTGGATTTTCTCCTTCTTGACATTCCACTTTCTCCTGGCACTCAGAGCAGCCCAGAGGACTATTTTGGTGCCTTCACCTGGAGGCCAAGAATGGGAAGTCATTCGACCCAAGCAAGGAAATGATTTGTTGGCAGCTGCCAACGAATCTCTGCATCTGTTGTGTTGAAAAAGCCAGCCTGAGCTTTGCAGGAATCCAACCAGCCCTTCCCAGAATGAAAGTGTATTGCTGTTAATAACTTGGTAATAAAACCCACAGGACATCCAAACTTGCATTTTCCAACGTGAATGTGAAATTACAGGAGAGTGAGTGCTGAGTTGATCAAACTCCCCAGGAACTTTCCTGCCTCAAACCCTGGGCTATTTTATGACTGCAGTCTGTCCTCACTGCAAGTGTTTGTGAGTCAGTAAAAGCTCAAGTCATCAAAGCATTAAGAGTGAGCGCATATTCCCCACTGCTTGAATTTAGTCATTCCAAATAGTTCAGCATCTCTGAATTTTCTTGCTGTCTCCCAGATGGTGTGAAGGTCTCCCCGCCCGGCACCGCTAAACTCAATTCCCACTTCATTCCAAACCCAAACCAGGGCTCCACTTATTGGTTAGTCAGGAGCTCAGTGAGGACTCAATTTAATTCCAGTTTGCAGTTAAAGACCTTCACACCCTGTGCCTCACACTTTGGGAGCCAAGTGCAAGATAGTGAAAGAAATAGCTTTCTATTTAAAACAGAAATGTGTTTCTGGCAGCCCAGTTCAGACACTGGCACAGACAAGTAGAATTCCTATTGCGACTATGACTGATGCTTAGACACACGGGCTGAATTTACAGTAATGTTGTACGGTCATGGCCCTGTGCTACATAAACATAAAGGGAAATGAAAGGGTCTATTGAAAATTCAAATGATTTTACAACAGGAGACTGAGTATCGGTGCAAATACCAAACAGAGCAGTGGTCATTAGCCTGACCATCACACTGTGTCAAAATGTTGTGTTAACATGTTGCTCAAGGCAATGTGATATTGCATCTTCAGTCCCTGTTGATGCAGTGGTTAGCTCTGCTGGATCCTCTACCACTGAGCCATGCTTAATGGAGTTGTGCTTTTTCAATTATATTCTAAAATTACATTAGACATAGTTTAAAGGAGACACACTGGGCATTGTAATGGAGATGTTACAGAGGCAGCAATCTCTTAGTTATGAGTCAAGTGCCTTAGTTTCTGTGTCACCATCCAACACAGCCAGTGAGGAACTAAACTTCTCTGCAATTCTGTTAAGAAGCATCCATTAACCCCACCTTGTGATGAATGTTAACCTCGCTGGTCCCAAACTCAATCAGGGTAATTGACCAAATTCCTGGCTCTGGGAGAGTGTTGCCAGGTAACACTTGTTGGATATTCAGGCTCACTGTGTAGCGTTTCTAACTATTTTAACGAGTGGTTGGTAAATCGTGTACACGCAGACCCTAATTTCCAAAATGTTCCATACTGGGATTCCAAAATCAAAAGAATCTTCTGCAAACCTGCACTTTATCTCGCTGACACTAATCCTACGCTTTCCACTCTCATTGTATTACTTACCGAGGAAGATTTACTTAGCTCTTGAAACTTCTCACCGCAATACTCTACAGATTCCAATTTATTTAAACTAATGTACACAATTACTGTCTCTCAAATTAATGTACACAATTAATCCCTCACACTGTATACCATTAATTCATGCTCTGTAATATTCATGAGTAATTCCTCTCACACAGAACTGTATATGATTAATTAGTTATTCCCATTACATTACAGAATAAACATATTAGTATTTGAGGTTTGGATGGTACACTCTGAGCTAATGTAGGTTATGCTGAGATTTACTCTCCTGTGTTTGTTAGAGGTTTTATTAATGTGTCGTATTATGTTGCATTCCAATCATTTCTGTGAGATCCACATAACAGAAAGCGCAAGAAACTCAGTGGAATAAATTTACCCCCTGCTACAGTTAAATTAACAGGACTGTGGATAGCAGTGTTCTTGGGATGAGGGATCTGTCAGCCTTTGTTACCCATCATTAAATGCCCCTTGAGAAGGTGGTGGTGAGCAGCTTTCTTGAGCTGCTGCAGTCCATGAGGTGTAGGTACGTCCATAGTGCTATTAGGGAGGGAATTCCTGGATTTTGACCCAGCGACAATGAAGGAACGGCAATATATTTCCAAGTCAGGATTATAAGTGACTTGGAGGGAAACTTGCAGGTAGTGCCATTCCCATGTGTCTGCTCCCCTTGTCCAAGGGGGTAAAGGTTATAGGTTTAGAATATGTCGTGGAAGGAATCTTGGCGAGTTGCTGCAGTGCATCTCGTAGATGGGACACATTGCCCTTAACTTAAAAGAACAAAGAACAGGACAGCACAGGAACAGTCCCTTCAGCCCTCCAAGCCTGCGCCGACACAAGCCACCTTTCTAAACTAAAGACTTCTCATCTCGATGTGGTCCGTATCCCTCTATTCCCTACATTTCTGTATTTAATGTATCACCATCAATTCGCTTTAAGAAGTCTCACAACACCAGGTTAAAGTCCAACAAGGTTTATCATGAGCTTTCAGAGCACTGCTTCTTCATCAGGAGAGGTAGGTTCACAAACACGGCATATATAGACAGAGACTCAATTGCAAGATCATGATTGGAATACGAGTCTTTACAGGTTAGACTTTAATCTGGTGTTGTGAAACTTCTTACTTTGCCCACCCCAGTCCAATGCTAGCATCTCCACATCAATTCTCTTTCAACTCATGTTCCCTTCGTGGGTCATACAGAGTATGTTGACAGCTAACTCAGTATCAAACAATGCCATCAAACTTTGTCAGGATGTTAGAGTTGTCATCTCTGTGTCTGCTTTTCATTGGGTTCATACTGGTGCTGATGTGTAGGTCTGTATGGTGGCGCAGTCGTTATGTTGCTTAACTAATAATGATGTGGGTATGCCAGCGTTGGACTGGGGTGACGACATGGATGACATCATCACACATGAGAATACCATCCACCAGGTACATGGTAAATACTCTTGCAACTCGGCCAACGTTGTCTACCTGATACGCTGCAGGAAAGGATGTCCCGAAGCATGGTGCATTGGGGAGACCATGCAGGCGCTACGACAACGGATGAATGAACATCGCTCGACAATCACCAGGCAAGACTGTTCCCTCCCTGTTGGCGAACACTTCAGTGGTCACGGGCATTCAGCCTCTGACCTTCGGGTAAGCATTCTCCAAGGCGGCCTTCACGACACATGACAGCGCAGAGTCGCTGAACAGAGACTGATAGACAAGTTGCGCACACATGAGGACGGTCTCAACAGGGATCTTGGGTTCATGTCGCACTATCTGTAACCCCCGTGACTTACCTGGGTTTGCAAAACCTCACTTACTGTACTGTCTGGAGACAATACACATCTCTTTAACCTGTGATCAGTGCTCCTTCCACTCACATTGTCGGCCACTTTAGGACTTGAACAGCAGGTTAGGTGTAAAGATTCACATTCTAGTCAGTAATCTATAAACTGTCTGTGCTTTATATGCTCTGTCTGAGGCCAGAACTCTCCATTCACCTGACGAAGGGACAAACCCCAAAAGCTTGTGAGTTCACTATCAAATAAATCGGTTGGACTTGGTGTTGTCAGACTTTTTACTGGGCTTAACTAATAACCCAGAGAATGTGGGTTCAAAACCCACTTGGGCAGTTGAGGTTTTGAATTAGACTTAACAATCAAAAATAAAAAGATTGTATCAGTATAAGTGAACGTGAAGCTGTCAAACTCTCATTAAAGCCCAACTGGTTCACAAGTGACCTTCCTTTAAAGAGAGATATCTCCTGCCATATCCAAATTCCCAGTAAAACAACTGCTTCAGGAGTCTGGTGTCAAACAACATGTTCATAAGTTCATAGGAGATAGGAGCAGAATTAGGCCATTCAGCCCATCGAGTCTACTCTGCTATTTGATCATGGCTGATAGGCTCCTCATCCCCATTTTCCTGCCTTCTCTCCATAACTCTTCAACCCATTACCAATTAAAAATCTGTCTAACTCCTCCTTAAATTTACTCACTGTCCCAGCATCCACCACACTGTGGGGTAGCAAATTCCACAGATTCACAACCCTTTGAGAGAAGTAGTTCCTCCTCAACTCTGTCATAGATTTGCTTCCCCTTATCCTAAGATTATGACCTCTCGTCCTAGAATGCCCCACAAGAGGAAGCATCCACTCACGTTTACTTTATCCATACGTTTTATCATCTTGTATACATCAATTTGATCTCCCCTCTTTCTTCTAAAGTCTAGACAGTATGGGCCTAAACTGTTCAATCTCTCTTCATACGGCACGGTAGCACAGTGGTTAGCACTGCTGCTTTACAGAGCCAGGTACCCAGGTTCGATTTCCAGCTTGGATCACTGCCCATGTGGAGTTTGCATGCTCTCCCCATGTCTGCATGGGTTCCCTCCGGGTGCTTTGGTTTCCTCCCACATTCTGAAAGATGTGCTGGTTAGGTGCATTGACCTGAATAGGCACCAGACTAGGGGAATTTCACAGTAACTTCATTGCAGTGTTAATGTAAGCCTTATTTGTGACTAATAAATAAACTTTAACTTTACAACAAACCTCTCATCTCTGGAATCAATCTAGTGAACCTCCTCTGAACTGCCTCCAATGCCGCTACATCTTTCCTCAAGTACAGGGACCAAAACTGTGCACAATACTCCAGGTGCGGCCTCACCAATGCCTTGTCTAGTTGCAACAATACTTCCTTAGTTCTATATTCTATTCCTTTAGCCATAAATGCCAACATTCCATTCACTTTCTTTATTATCTGCTGTACCTGCATGCTAGTTTTCTGTGACTTATGAACAAGGACACCCAAATGCCTCTGTACCAAAGCACTCTGAAATCTCTTTCCATTTAGATAATGAGTCGCTTTCCCATTTTTCCAACTAAAATGCATGACCTCACATTTATCCACGTTAAACTCCATCTGCCACATTTTGGTCCACTGTCCTAATCTATCTATATCCATTGTAAGGTTCTTATTTCCTCGTTGCAACTTACTGTTCTGCCTATTTTGTGTCATCTGCAAATTTGGCTATAGTTTTCTATCCCTGTATCCAAGTTGTTCATATGGATTGTAAATAACTGGGGCCCAAGGACCGAACCCTATGGCACCCCACTAGTTACTTTTTGCCATCCAGAAAGAAAACGCATTTATCCCAACTCTCTCTCTTCTCTCCATTACCCAGTCACCTATCCAAGCTAATAAATTACCTCGAATCAAATGTGATTTAACCTTGTGAATTAACCTTTTGTGCGGCACCTTATTAAATGCCTTCCGGAAGTCCAGATATACTACATCTACAGGATCCCCATTATCTACTTTGCTTGTTACATCTTCGAAGAACTCTAACGAATTAGTCAAACATAATTGCCCTTCATAAAACCATGCTGACTTTGACTTTCCAAATGTCCTGATATTGCTTCCTTGATAATTGATTCTAACACTTGCCCAACAACAGATGTTAAACTAACTGGTGTGTAATTTCCCACATTTTGCCTCCCTCACTTTTTGAGTAAGGGCATTACATTAGCATTTATCCACTGGAACCTTTCCCGTATCCAGGGAATTTTGGAATATTATAACCAACGGATCTACTACCTCCACCACCACTTTCTTTAATATCCTAGGATGTAGGCCATCAGGCCTGGGGGACTTGGCTGCCCTCAATCCCAATAGTTTGCTGAGTACCTTTTCCTTATCGATGTTGATTGCTCTCAGTTCTACCCTTTCTATTACCTCTGACTTGCCCATTCCTGTAGGAATGGAACTAGTGTCCTCCGCCGTTAAAACTGAGGGAAAGTATTGATTTAGCATTTCTGCCATTTTGGTGTTCTCCACTATGAACTCTCACCCAATGTCCCACCCAATGGTGCTGGTTTTCAGTGATTGGTGCGTCAACGTGGGCATGTTGACATGGGAGACAGTACGGTTCTTGGGCTGCCTCTCTTGCTACTTGATTTGGAGGATCTTGCAAAGGCAGTACTGGTGCCTTTCTACTATCTCCAGTGCTTTGAGCAGGAAATTGTACCTTGCCCGATTCTGCAGAGCAACACAGGATCACCAGCACTGCACGGTAAACCATCACCTTAATCTCAGGTCTTCGATCCTGCCCCTCAAATACTCTGTTCCTCAGTTGGCCCGAGGGCTGAGCCAGCACATTGAGAAATTTCATTGTTTGCCTTAATTAAGGAGAAACTCCTGAGATGCTGAAAATGGTCCACGTTTTCCAGGATCTCACTGTTCATAATTGACAGCGACTGGGGTCACGGGGATGTGTTTTGCTGTGGGAGGTGACTGAAAACAAATAGCACCAAAGTAAACTTGTCAACTGGCTGGAAGAAAGACGTTTTTTATTATTCATTTGTTGGACCCAGCTGGTAAGTTTACTTTATGTTTTCTCCCCAGCAAATCATCACTGCAGAGTTCAGGTTGGAGGAAAAAGCCTGCCAATGATGTCAATCTTTAACATGGGCACCTCTGCACAAATTTTGGAGGTGGCAAGACAAGTTAAGAAAACATAAATATAGAGGCAAGGTTACAGGGAACTGTGCTATAAAACACAAGGTTAGTCCCAGTTTTGTTCAGTTCTGGGACCCACACTGCAGGAAGGTCTTTAAGGCTTTGAAGAGGATGCTGAGGTGATTTATTGGAGTGGTTTCAGGAATGAGGGATGACGTAAAGAGATTGGAGAAGCGGGGGTTGTTACTGCGGAGGAAGCCGAAAGGAGATTGGATGGCAATGTTTAAAAGCACGGAGAGTTTGGATAGAGTAAATAAAGTGAGAATTTTTGCAATGGCTGAACTGTTGATAGCCAGAGGGCACCAACTTATGGTGATTGGCAAAACAGCTGGAGGCAACATGAAGAAAAGCTTTATCACAGATCGAGTGGGGAGGTTAACCTGGTTGGGTGGTGAATACAGATTTAACAGCAGCCTCCAAAATGAACTCGGATAAATACGTGTATGAGAAATGTCTATGGAGGAAGTGGGAGAATGTGAGGAACTGACTGGACTAATCATAGAGTTAGTGCAGACTCAGGGGGATGAATGGGCTCCTCCTTTGCTGCACCATTCTTGTTTGGCTTAGCACTGTTGCTGATGATTCTTATCTTCATCTTATCTTCATCTTACTCTTCATCTGTAACAAGTCTTCTGGTGTGAGTGCTGTGCAATTCAAGCAAGGTATTGTTAGCTGCAGAGGCGTCGTAGCAATTTATCATTCCCTGATGCAATGGTGGCTGCAATGGTACTTTTCCGAAACACTGTTCCTCACATCTCCACAATCCAATATGGAGACGTTAATGCCAACTGTTCCAGTTACGTATGGACTGTTTCCAGTTGCTGAACTCAGTCTGGTGTGAAATAAAGTCTCGCTTGAATGAATCCCTGTATTTTGTCCTTGGATGCTCTGTGGGTTTCCTGCCCTCATCAAGCCATCCACACAATGCCTTCTTTGGTAGGCGACTATTCTTTTCTACCTCTCTGTTCTTTCCCGTCATTCTCTGTAACACAAACAGAAAATGCTGCAAGCAGCCTGCAGGAAAGGGAGAGACAGAGGAGGTTACTCTTTTAGTTGTGGCTTCTTCATTTGACAAAGGTCCATACCTGAAACAGTTTGTTTCTGCTCTCTCCGCAGAGGCTGACTGTCCAGTTGAGTGTTCCTAGCACTTTCTTCCTGTGTCATAGCAAATTGAGCTGAATAGTTTAGGGGTTTTGGTGGCTTAATTGTTTGCTACAGCACTGAGGGACACTTGATTCCAAACTAAGCCCTAATCCTGCTGGAGGTCTGCCCAAGTTTCCCCACCCGCAGAACCAGATGGAGATTTAACAAGAGAATTGTTTCACTGCTATTTGCAGCTTTGTGCTGCAGAAATGCCTGCTCTTGCCTGTCTGTACAAGTCACTCTGCTTCAAGTAATCCATTGAATGTGAAAAACTAAGTGACATTTCTGAGAAGTGTTTCATTCGTGAATCTTTCTTCCTAAAATAGCTGTCAACACCTGCAACAATCTTCACATTCCTGCTGCTGTCAATTTAAAAACAAATCATTGCCAGAATCTGCATGCTTCTGGTAAAAGTATCTTTTATTGTCCACCCCTAGAGAATGGACAGTGAGGAGGTAATAGTGAGCCAAATTCTTCAACTGTCCATGTGGGGCAGCACAGCGCTGCAGTGGGGGGTTAGCACTGCTGCCTCACAGCCCCAGGGAACCGGGTTCGATTCCCGCCTTGAGTCACTGTCTGTGCAGAGCCTGCGTGTTCTCCCTGTGCCTGAGTGGGTTTCCTCCGGCTGCTCCAATTTCCTCCCACAGTCTGAAAGACGTGCTGGTCAGGTGAATTGGCCATGCTAAATTCTCCCTCAGTGTACCCAAACCGGTGCCAGAGTATGGTGACTAAGGGATTTTCATGGTAACTTCATTGCAGTGTTAATGTAAGCCCACTTGTGACAATAATATATAAACTTTAAAAAAAAACTACATTCTTAACAAAGTGGGAGTTCCAGGTTTGAGCCAATCACCTCGGGTAGAACCTGGCTGATCGATGGTCTTCCTGCCCCATCACCAATTAATGTCCTCATTCCACTGCTGCTGATAATGTATAGAAACTAGAGGCAGGAGGAGGCCATTTGGCCCTTCGAGCCTGCTCTGCCATTCAGTTTGATCATGGCTGATCACCGAATTCAATATCCTGATCCCTCCTTCCCCCCACCCCTCCCAAATCCCTTTAGCCCCAAGAGCTATATCTAATTTCTTCTCAAAATCACAGAACGTTTTGACCACAACAGTGTGGTGGGGGGGGGAGGTGCGTGTTGGTGAGGTGGAGTGGGGGAGGGGATATATTTCTGTGTTGATTGTGGTGGGGAGGTGGGAATATTCCTGTCTTGGTGCGGTGGATATCTCTCTATCCGTGTGTTGTGGGGGGGGGAGGCGGAATTTTCCTGTATCAGTAGGGGAGGGAATATTCCTATGTCCGTGGGGGTGGTGGTGGAGGTGTGGGGGTGGTGGTGGGGTGATGGATGGAGTGAAACATTCCTGTGTCGGTGTAGGGGGAGGTTGGGGGGGAGGGGGGAGGTGGAATATTCTTGTCTTGGTGTGGTGGATATTCCTGTGCTGATATTGCGGAATTTTGTTGTGCTGAAATGGGAGAATGTTCTGCCGCAGTGGCTGAGTTTTACCTAAAGTGAAAGAGTGTGTGTGTTCCAGAAATGATAACACAGCCACCCTCCCACAGCTCTCACTCAGACACAGCCCAGTGAGATAAGGACTCAGGTCATGTTTACTTCCAAGAAAATCAATCCAGCCACAGCCACACATTGTGCTCAGGATCCCAGTGCTGTTAAACCAATCACAAAACCACCGTTTGAAAATTACTGAGGGTTGAAGGGCAACAGAATCGGAACAGCAATCCTTCACCTCGTTCAGGGTAAATGCATTCCCACCAACAGTGACACATAGGGCTGGATTCAGCTGCCCTGACACAGGTCCCACCCACCCTGAGGGAACTCCCCCCCACCCCGTCGCTCCGCTGCGGACATCCGACTGAATCAAATGCCAGTCAGGCATTTCACTGGCCAGCCTGGGGCCTTCCCCTACATTCAGAAACATGGCAACAGAAACTGGAAGCGGGCAGCTTTCCATTTCCCCATGGGTAGCAGGCAGCTGTTGATATGACAGTGAGGTTCCGAGCGAGAGGTGGGGTGTGGGGGGGGGGGGGGGGGGGGGGGTGGCGGGGGAGGGTAATGGTTTGTGGGGAGGGAGTCACCCGCAATGTAGGGACAAGAGATTGAATGTAAGGGTTGGGGAATGGCAGGTAGGCGACGGTGGAAATGTGACTGGACTCGTTATCTGGAGACCCAGGTTAATTCTTCGGAGTCACGAGTTCAAATCCCATCACAGCTAGTGGAATCAATTCAATGAATACAATCTGGAATTGAAAGCTAGGTGACTTTGAAACTGTCATTGAGTTTTATAAAAACCCATCTGGTTCACTAAGGTCCTTTAGGGAAGGAAATCTGCCGTCCTTATCTCAGTCTGGCCCACGTGTGACTCCAGGATCACAGCAATGTGGTTGGCTCTCAACTGCCCTCCAAGGGCAACTAGGGATGGGCAATAAATGCCGGCCCAGCCAGCGACACCCATGTTCCACACCCTGTGAAGGAATAAAAAAAGGCCCCGTGACAGGACTCTCTCCATCTCCTCGACAGGGTTCACGATGTGGCTTTCGGAACACACAGGTATTCCTCAGGATTTTGGGAGAATTCCTGAATCATCATTCCTGGTGGGTTTCGGGATAACGAAGCAGTAGAAAGCAGAGAAAGATGGAGATATTGAGAGCTTTTGTCAGTGGTCGGGTTCCATGTCCTACTGACTGAGTGGGGGTCAGTTTTACCCCCTGTGAAAACTGGATGTGTGGCCAGTCTAACACCCAGCCTGTTCCAATGGGTTCCATTAAATTCAGCCTCAAATCTCCCAAATATGGACACATGCACAGACAGAATCGCACACACACGTGTGCGCAGACAGAATCGCACACACACGTGTGCGCAGACAGAATCGCACACACACGTGTGTGCAGACAGAATCACACACACACGTGTGCGCAGACAGAATCGCACACACATGAGGAAGAAATAGCGAGGCACCGAGAAAAGAATGGTTTGATCGAGCAGGCGCAGCACGGATTCGTTAAGGGAATGTCGTGTTTGACGAATTTATTGGATTTTTATGAGGATGTGACTAGTGCGGTAGACAGAGGGGAACCGGTGGATGTGGTGTTTTTAGATTTCCAAAAGGCGTTTGATAAGGTGCCTCATAAAACGTTGCTACAGAAGGTTGGGTGCACGGAGTTGGGGGTAAAGTGTTAGCGTGGTTAGAGGATTGGCGTCTAACAGGAAGCAAAGAGTTGGTATCAATGGGTGCTATTCTGGTTGGCAGTTGGTGACTAGTGGAGTGCCACAGGGATCGGTATTGGGGCCTCAACTGTTTACCATTCGTATAGATGATCTGGTGGAGGGGGCTGAGTGTAGGCAGACAAAATTTGCTGATCACACGAAGATGAGTGGAGAAGCAAATTGCGTGGAAGGTGTGGAAAGTCTGCAGAGGGATCTGGATAGGCTGAGCGAGTGGGCGAGGACCTGGCAGATGGAGTACAATGTTAGCAAGTGTGAGGTTATCCACTTTGGCAGAAATGATAGTAGATTACTATTTACTATAGTAGATTACTATTTAAAGGGTGAAAAGCTGCAGCATGCTATGGTGCAGAGGGACCTGAGGGTCCTTGTGCATGAGTCGCAAAATCCCAGTCTGCAGGTGCAGCAGGTGATCAAGAAGGCGAATGGGATGCTGGCCTTTATAGCGAGGGGGATAGAATATAAAAGCCGGGAGGTCTTGCTGCAACTGTACAGGGCACTGGTGAGGCCAGCTGGAGTACTGTGTGCAGTTTTGATCGCCGCACTTGCTCAAGGATATTTTGGCCTTGGAGGGAGCGCAGAGGAGGTTCACTAGGCTGATACCAGAGATGAGGGGGTTAGACTATGAAGAGAGACTAAATAGACTGGGTCTGTACTCGTTGGAGTTTAGAAGGCTGAGGGGGGATTACTTTAGAGATGTATAAGATAATGAAGGGGATAGGGTAGAGGTAGAGAGATTCTTCCTGTTTAGAAAGGATAGCAGGACCAGAGGGCACAGCCTCAAGATAAGGGGGGCGCAGTTTACATCAGAGTTGAGGAGGAACTTCTTCACTCAAAGGGTGGTGAATCTCTGGAATTCTCTGCCCGTTGAAGTGGTGGAGGCTACCTCGCTAAATATTTTTAAGTCACGGCTAGATAGGTTTTTGGTAGGCAAGGGAATTAAGGGTTATGGGGAGAAAGCGGGAAAGTGGAACTGATCCACTTCAGATCAGCCATGATCTTATTGAATGGCGGGGCAGGCTCGAAGGGCTGGATGGCCTACTCCTGCTCCTATTTCTTATGTTTCTTATGTTCACACGTGTGCACAGACAGAATCGCACACACACGTGTGCACAGATGCCTAAATGTGAATCAAATTTGAATGTGTTTTCAGAAATCACCTTGGAACATTAAGCAGACTACTGCGACAGCTGGAGTGGGCGGGGAACAGGTTAAAAAACACACAACAGAAATGTCAGCCCACCTTTGATCAGAAACTCTGTATAAAAGGTTAAAGAAAGTTGTTTCTGTAGAACAAACATTGGGGAGGAAAGCAAGAACATTAACTTCAATCAGAGCTTCATGTGTAGGCCTGGGTTTAATTAAAACAGAGACTGCAATGTCGATCCATTGCTCACTTTACAGTGGAGCCTTTTTCACGCAGTAACACACCTGTGTTTAACTGTAATTCCGTTCATGCTCCCTCTGGCTCCTAACCCCAGGATCACTGGCACTTTGACTGTTGGTGATTTCTTCCCCAGGGTCTCGCTACAGAGCCCTATGGTCCGACAGGTGAGACAACACCCCCTGTACTGCAATCAGAGAAGTTTCTTTGTCCAAGAAAACACCAACTCTTATCGGCCCCCACAGATTGTGTTCAAAAATTTAAAATCAAAGGACTCAACAGATTGAATCCCAAACAACATCTTTATCAGTAAACAACAGCCTTTTAAATCATACCCAAAATTGTTATGGAAATTGGAATATTCTCAGACCAATTCTCTCTCTGTCTCTCACACACAAACACACTGTGAGTGACAGTGCAGCACTCCTTCAGCACTGACCCTCTGACAGTGCGGCACTCCCTCAGTACTGACCCTCTGACAGTACGGTACTCCCTCAGTACTGACCCTCTGACAGTGCAGCACTCCCTCAGTACTGACCCTCTGACAGTGCAGCACTCCCTCAGTACTGACCCTCTGACAGTGCAGCACTCCCTCGGTACTGACCCTCTGACAGTGCGGCACTCCCTCAGTACTGACCCTCTGACAGTGCGGCACTCCCTCAGTACTGACCCTCTGACAGTGCAGCACTCCCTCAGCACTGACCCTCTGACAGTGCAGCACTCCCTCAGTACTGACCCTCTGACAGTACGGTACTCCCTCAGTACTGACCCTCTGACAGTGCGGCACTCCCTCAGTACTGATCCTCTGACAGTGCGGCACTCCCTCAGTACTGATCCTCTGACAGTGCGGCACTCCCTCAGTATTGACCCTCTGACAGTGCGGCACTCCCTCAGCACTGACCCTCTGACGGTGCGGCACCCCCTCAGCACTGACCCTCTGACAGTGCGTCACTCCCTCAGCACTGACCCTCTGACAGTGCGCCACTCCCTCAGCACTGACCCTCTGACGGTGCGGCACTCCCTCAGCACTGACCCTCTGACGGTGCGTCACTCCCTCAGCACTGACCCTCTGACAGTGCGGCACCCCCTCAGCACTGACCCTCTGACAGTGCGGCACTCCCTCAGCACTGACCCTCTGACAGTGCGGCACTCCCTCAGCACTGACCCTCTGACAGTGCGGCACTCCCTCAGCACTGACCCTCTGACGGTGTGGCACTCCCTCAGCACTGACCCTCTGACGGTGCGGCACTCCCTCAGCACTGACCCTCTGACAGTGCGGCACTCCCTCAGCACTGACCCTCTGACAGTGCGGCACTCCCTCAGCACTGACCCTCTGACAGTGCAGCACTCCCTTAGCACTGACCCTCTGACAGTGCGGCGCTCCCTCAGCGCTGACCCTCTGACAGTGCGGCACTCCCTCAGCACTGACCCTCTGACAGTGCGGCGCTCCCTCAGCACTGACCCTCTGACAGTGCAGCACTCCCTCAGCACTGACCCTCTGACAGTGCAGCACTCCCTCAGCACTGACCCTCTGACAGTGCAGCACTCCCTTAGCACTGACCCTCTGACAGTGCGGCGCTCCCTCAGCGCTGACCCTCTGACAGTGCGGCACTCCCTCAGCACTGACCCTCTGACAGTGCGGCGCTCCCTCAGCACTGACCCTCTGACAGTGCAGCACTCCCTCAGCGCTGACCCTCTGACAGTGCAACACTCCCTCAGCACTGACCCTCTGACAGTGCAGCACTCCCTCAGCACTGACCCTCTGACAGTGCAGCACTCCCTCAGCACTGACCCTCTGACAGTGCAGCACTCCCTCAGCACTGACCCTCTGACAGTACAGCACTCCCTCAGCACTGACCCTCTGACGGTGCGGCACTCTCTGAGCACTGACCCTCTGACGGTGCAGGAGGGGAGTGAAGGGTGGGTGGAATGGGGGCGGGGTGTGAGGATGTCTCAATTTGAAATGTTAGAGCTAAGATTGACAGATTGTTGCTGTGTTTGAGCTATAAGGGTTACATAAACAACGCTGAAAAATGAGGAGAAAACATAATTACTTGAAGGGAAGAAATGTGCAGGGAGGTTAGCATGGAGATGGTGGAGCGAATGGCCTTCTGAACTGTAATCTTTCCCTGCTTCTTTAAAGTTATAGATTTGATCTAACTGAAAGCAGAAGTCTTAAGGGGCTGAAGGGCCTCATCCTGTTCCTCATTAATAGGTTACTATAGAGGCCCATTTTGAACTCAGTGGTGTGTGTTAGACAGGGCCTTAGAGATGGAGAGGAAGGTGGAGATAGGGAGATGAGATGAATGGGGCCTTTTGACAGCAGAAGCCAGCAGATCCCCAGTTAGCTCCTGTATTAGGAATTGATGTAGTCCCTGTTCCTGGGTGGACACGAGGCAGAGCCATGAGATTTCCCATGCATGTTTTCATTTAAATCGCGCACACATGCAATCTGAAAGGTGACCTTAAGAACTCTCCCAAGGCTTATCTAGGAGGAATTCACTTCCTCCAGCCCCTCTCCACCTGCAGAGCAGCAGCAATCGAACTGTTACACATTCAGAACATTTACCGTCAATTATTCAGAATAAATACAATTTTGTCCTTTAAAAATTGTTTAAACAGTTACATGGGTACGATGGGTACAGAGGGATATGGGCCAAATGCGGGCAATTGGGACCAGTTTAGGGGTTTAAAAAAAAAGGATGGCATGGATAAGTTGGGCCGAAGGGCCTGTTTCCATGCTGTTAACCTCTATGACGCTATGACTCTAATTAGCAATAGAAGCTTGTCTTTGTGTGGACTCTAAGCCCATTCAATTTCCTTTAAAACAATTCCTTGCCCTTCCCTTTCCTGCTCCTAATTGTACCCATCCCCCCCAGAGAACGCTGGCTGGGGGCTACATTCCACCCCCTCTCCTTGCCCCCCTCCCCGTCCAATCTCCCTACTAAAAGCTCCCCATTTCTATCCCAAGTCAGCGGCGCATGGATATTCAGGTCAGGGGTTACTCTGATGCCAGTTATGGCCTCTTTTAGTTGAAATTGGGTAATGCAGGTTTTAAAACAATCAGAAAAGTCTGAACTTTGAGCATTGGCAGGCTATTTGGCCACAAGCTGCATCACTGGGTGATATTTTACCAGTTTTAGCCTATGCTGGGCAGGCGTGGAACTGGGAGTGTGCTTTTGGGACCCCCCATATGCACTCTGGCTGCAATATTCTGAGCGAGCCTGTTGCTCACTGCAGAAGCCTGTGGGTGGAGCTTAATGTGCCAGAAAGCCTGCAGAGCGAGCTCGTGCGCACGTGCAGGCCTCTGCACAGCAGTAGCAGTGGTCTGATAGACAAAGACAAAGCTGTCAGGTCCCTGCTGCTGCAGGCAGCCTGGAGCAGCTCCACCACCGCCACCCCCCCCCACCTGAATCATGGGGTCCCACAGCCGTAAGCAGCCCCCACCAAGCCCCTGCTGCCCAGACCGATCTCGGATCCCCTCCCCCCCCCCACCACCACCACCTAGCGCAGCTCCGCTGCCCCCCCCCCCCCCACCAATCGCTGCAGAGTGGCAGTGGACTCCTCCCCCCTTTGCCCCTCCCCCACTGGCCCACCCATATTATCCTGCTCCCTCTACACTGGCCAATCCCCCATTAACCCCACACCACTGGCCCCTCCTCCCATTGGCTCCTCTTCCATTGGTCCCACCCTCAGCACTGCTTGGTGGGCATTGCCCAGGTGCCAGTTTGGCACTTCCAAGGGGGCACCCTCCCCTTGCCCTTGGCCTCCAGTTCCACCGGTGAGACCTAATCGACTACTTCCCATTCATGGGGAGCGTGACAATTCCTCACCTTCGAGAACCTTTCCCAATGAAGTCATAAAGGCAGGAGGGCCTTGATGATTGAACACTGGACTCGCTATTGACATTGAAATGATTATTTAAATAAACTTCAATAAATTAACCGGAAATCTGGTTGTCGTAAAATGGTGCCAGTCGCAAAAACCAGCACCAATCACACTAATCACTTTTTATCCCACTTTACGATTGCGTCATACCCAAATACAGACAAAACGTGATGGTAAAATCCCATCCACTGTCTCCCAGCAATCCCAAACAGCTGGAGAGGTACTGGATGTTTCAGCATCCTGCCGGATAGCGGGATCGCTAACAACTTTCCACCTTTGTAGCTCGGAGCAAGTCATGGAGAGCTCTGATTGGCTGGGATTGACTTGGGGGGAGGCACTGGCTTCAAGTAGATTTCCATTCTTTTTTGTTGAATTATTTGCTGCCCAGTTTCTAAATAAGTTAGATTCTGATGTTGCATTTTTGCAAACAGAATGACCTTGCCTTGTTTCCATTGCTGCCGTAGCCAGATTCTCCGTCTGTAAACATCAAACTCATCTGGAACTCTACCCCCGCCCCACAATTCGCATCAAACTCAGTTCACCATCCTGCTGTTGACTGTCCCTTACCGGCCCCCAGATCCAACAATCAACACGCTTCAGATTTAAAATTCTCCCCAACTCTAACCTCCTCCAACCTAAACATCCAACTCCCCAAGTCTCCATCCCCCTCACTCTGGCCTTTCTGCACCACTGCCTCAAATGTGTTTCCAAATCCCCACAACCGGAAAAAAAGATGGGAAAATAAGAATACCGATCCAAACTGCTTTTTTGCTATTTAGCCGCATTCTGGAAATGTATTTCCGCCAGTGTCAGAACATCCCACAGTCCAAAGATGTGTGGGTTAGGTTGACTGGCCATGCTAAGTTGCCCCTTTGTGTCAGGGGGGATTAGTAGAATGATTATGTGGGGTTATGGGGATAGGATAGGGTGGGATTGTTGTCGAGGCATACTCGATGGGCCAAATGGCCTTCTGCATTGCAGGGATTCTGTTTTATTCTATTCTTCTATTCTCCCACGGACTGTCAACAATCCTGAAACTTCTGAGTCTGGCTGCGTCACACCCACACCCCTGTTTTTTCTCATCACGATTTAAGTTGCCAATGTGAATTTGTCTCAAACAATCGCCCTGTGATTTAACAAAACTCCTGCACTACAATTAATGGAAATTTGGAACAACAGACTGACCGTAGGTGTCTGTAAGGGTCTGAAAGGAACAAGTCATTTATTGTGAACCAGATTCAGCTGCAAATGCTTGTCAGTACATCCAGAACTGAAACAAAGTGAGAAAACATATCCATTTAAAAGTTCAAACAACGTTAAAACACTCAGAGCCAAAACAACAGGGCAAACAATCACTGAGTTGCTTCCCTCCAGCTGTCTGTGCTGACTAGGCCCACACGTTCTGGACTAGACGTTGAAATTCTGCTTTCAGATGGCAGACATGTCTCCTCACAGCAGAACTAATGAGCCAGCTGTTTTGGAACCTCACTGTGCGTTTAATTTGGAACAACAGTTTAAATCCAGCTTGTTTTTGGCATTTTCCACTGTGCCTCTGGATGCTTAGAGGAGGAATCTTCTAGAGAGTGCACACTGCTGTTTATTCGACTCTGATAGGTTCATTTCCTACATTGGAAAAGTCAAAAACAATCGTGATTAGAACCCCATTCACCACCTCAAACACTCACACCCTTCACCACCGACACACAGTGGTAGCAATCTGTACCGTCTACAAGATGCACTGCAGCAACTCTTCAAGACTCCATCATCAATACCTTCCAAACCCATGACCTTTACCACCTGGAAGGACAAAGGCAGCAGATATATGGGAACACCATCACCTGTAAGTTCCCCTCAGAACCACTCACCATTCCTGACTTGGAAATATATCGGCTGTTCCTTCACTGCCACTGGGTCAAAATCCTGCAACTCCCTCCCTAACAGCACCGTGGCTGTACCTACACAACAGGGACAGCAGCAGTTAAAGAAAGCAGCTCACCATCACCTTCTCAAGGGCAGTTAGGGATGGGCAATAAATGCTGGCCTAGCCAGCGATGCTCACATCCCATAAACAAATTAGAAATTTCTCAGAAAACTCTTCGTGATCGACTAGTTCCAGTTAGATAATTTACGGAAGGGTCCCCAACTACTGCTAGGAACATGAACAAACAAAATCTGACACCAAATCAGATGGAGCTATTGGGACAAACAACCAACGTTTGGTAAGTTTTAAGGAGCATTTTAAAGGTAAGAGGTTTAGGAAGGGAATTCCAGAGTTTAGGGCAGCTGATGGAACGGGTGCCAATGGCGGAGTTATTCAAACCACGTATGCTCAAGCCCAGAATTGGAGAATTTCACGGATCTTATCGGATTGTGTAACTGGGGGAGATGACAAAGAAGGTGGCCTGGAATTCTCCCATCCCGCCCACCACTGGAATTTTGGTGGGCTGGTTGGGAACAATGTGAAACCCCATCAACAATTGGGCGGGAATTTCCAGCTTTTAGACCAGAGCAGCCGGAGAATTCTGCCCAGTGAGTGGAGCAGCTGTGGGAGGAAACCGGAGCATCCGAAGAGGACCGAGTGGATGATTGAAGGCAGGTAATGCTTGATCTTGGCAAGACAAGGAAGGAGGCCAGGGGGCATCAGAGGCCAGATTTGGAGGAATGCAGAAACCTCCGAGGTTGGACAATTCATCGTGCAGTCAGATGCTAACTCCACTTTCAATGTTGCTCCTTCCCTGAGCTGCTGGTGTTTGTGTTGTCAGTTCCAGCAGCTCTCCACCTATGATACCTCCAGTAGTGGCACTGTTCAGCCAAAGGGGCCCAGAGTGACGGAGGTTCACCTTTCCCAGTCCCTACAGGGACAGCTCTCCAGGGTGGAGCCTGATGTCCCCATGACCCACACCTTGGCAAATTGGCAAAACTCTTACCCAGCTACACTCACAAATCTGTGATTGGCCATACTCATTCACATGATCAGCATCCACCCCACACTATTGGTCACCCAACATGTCAATCCTCACGATGCACCAGGGCCAATGGCCAGATTTGTCTTCCAATTATGTGACTGATGATTGTCAGTTAATTATGGTGCGGAGATGCTGGTGTAAGCACAGTAAGAAGTCTCACAACACCGGGTTAAAGTCCAACAGGTTTATTTGGAATCACGAGCTCTTGGAGCGTTGTCCCTTCCTCAGGTGAATCATGGAGCAGCACTCCGAAAGCTCGTGATTCCAAATAAATCTGTTAGATTTGAACCTGGTGTTGTGAGACTCCTTACTGTGTCAGTTAATCAGTAGCCACTCCCTTTCCCCCTACCCACCATCAGAATCCGATATTTTTATAATGAACAAGCATAAGTTTTCATTTTGAAATCACATTGGTTTTATTGCCCCTGTGATTTGTTTGCAGGCAAATCTAGGAATTTAATCACTGAGACTCCAGGGCATTCCTGGAGAAGTTGGCAACTGCCATCTGTTATTGGCTCCTGCTGCTTCCTATGTTCATCAGCTCCTTTCTCTTCTCCAGCATGGAGCCTATAGGAGTCTGCATCATCACCTCACTCTCCTGCTGCCTCACACTTCCACCAGAAATTGCTAGAAGGTTGTTTTTTTTCTCACTATGTCACGACAGATGAGACTAAAGCTTGGGGGAGGAGGTGAAAATGCCAGCTCATTCTGTTCAAAGATCTCCGTGTGTCACATGAGACACGTGTGTTATTATGTCCATGTGTGCATGTGTATGTGTGTCTGTGTGTATATGTGTGAATGTGTGTGTGTCTGTGTGTGTACATCTATATGTGTGTGTCTGTGTATTTATGTGTCTGTGTGTGTGTATTTGCGTGTGTATATGTATCTATGTGTGCCTGTGTATTTGTGTGTCTGTGTGTGGTTGTGTATGTATATCTGTGTGTATGTGCGTGTATGTGTGTATCTGTATGTGTGTGTGTCTGTGTGTGTGTACGTATATGTGCACGTGTGTGTGTGTGTGTGTGTGTGTGTGTGTGCACGCACGCGCACAGTGAAGCAGGAAAGAATGAGTGAATCCTGAGACTGAGTGAAGGGAATTAGCTGAAGGTTTAGAAACTCTGTTTGGATGAAGTTTAATTTCTTCCCATTGATTTTGTTCATTGTGGTTTAGAAAATCGCAGCTTTGTAATGGAACAGTTTATAAATCTCTCATTCCAGTCCTGACTATATGAAAGGTCTGATTTATACTCATTAAATCAGAAATCTCTGAATCTGGGTATATTAAATTGCTTTCTTTAATATCAGCTTTGAATATATTAAATCTTGGCAGTGCAGATGAACAGATCATTAATTTGTGTGGGGGGTTAGCGCAGAGCAAGAGGGATAAAGTCAACACAGGAGGGCAGCACAGTGGTTAGCACTGCTGCCTCACAGTGCCAGGGACCCGGGTTCAATTCCAGCCTCGGGTCACTGTCTGTGCAGAGTCTGCACATTTTCTCTGTGCCTGCATGGGTTTCTCTAGGTTCTCCTGTTTCCTCCCACGGTGCAAAGGTGTGCAAGTTAGGGGGATTGGCCATGATAAATACATAGGGTTACAGGGATTAGAACATAAGAACATAAGAAATAGGAGCAGGAGTAGGCCATCTAGCCCTTCGAGCCTGCCCCGCCATTCAATAAAATCATGGCTGATCTGTCGTGGCTCAGTTCCACTTTCCCGCCCTCTCCCCATAACCCTTAATCCCCTCTCTTATCAAAAACCCATCAACCCGCATCTTAAAAATATTTAGCAAGGTAGCCTCCACCACTTCAACGGGCAGAGAATTCCAGAGATTCACCACCCTTTGAGTGAAGAAGTTCCTCCTCAACTCCGTTCTAAACCGCACCCCCCTTTATCTTGAGGCTGTGCCCCCTAGTCCTACTGTCCTTTCTGAGCGGGAAGAGTCTCTCCACCTCTATCCTATCCACCCATTCATCATCTTATACGTCTCAATGAGATCTCCCCTCATTCTTCTAAACTCTAATGAGTACAAGCCTAGTTTATTCAGCCTCTCCTCATAGCTCAACCCCCTCAACTCCAGTATCAGCCGGTGAGGGGATTGGTAAGGTGCTCTACTGGAGAGTTGCTGCAGACTTGATGGGCTGAATGGCCTCGTTCTGCACCTGAGGGATTCTAGGGATTCAATAGAATGGTGGAAGAAAGGAGAAGAGATTGTTAACCCAGCCATAAAGTGGCAAAGTGAGACTGATACTGCCCAGGCTCTGCACAAAGGTCTCCTACTCACTCCCTTATTGAGGAATGGTGCCAGTCTCTCTTTCTCTCTCTCTCTCTCTCTGTCTCTCTTCCTGTCTCTCTCTCTCTCTCCCCTTTGGAGAGTCTCTCTTTCCCTCTGTCTCTCTCATATCTCTGTCTGTCTCTCTGTCTCGCTCTCTCTGTCTCTCTGTCTCGCTCTCTCTGTCTCTCTGACTCGCTCTCTCTGTCTGTCTCTCTCCCCGTCTCTCTCTCTCTCCCCGTTGGAGGATGGTGTCAGTCTGTCTCTCTCTTTCTTGCTTGGTATCACTCTGATAATCCCATTGAGTACGGAACACATTTCCAAGTGCAGCAGGTTTATTATTTTCACAGAGCGGACTGTTTAATTTTTAGGATTATTAAATTCCATTTCTGGTAGCTTTATCCCTGTCCAGATTTCAGTTCTACCTTCAGGGCTCATTGCCTTTCATTTTGGCTTCAGTACAAGTGATTGAAGCTAAATCCAACCCGAAGCTTTGAGGCTTTTAACTGGAACTCTGCTCATCAACAAACGAGCCAAATCTGAATCCACAATCATCAGGCACATTGTTTCACAACTTTTTTTTGTGTGAGTTTTTAAATGCCTGTTGCACAAAACAAACAGATCAAGGCAGCTGCCGGTTGTTCTGCTCTGGGTTCACTCCAGACATTTAAACAGCATCCCCATTGCTGAATTCCTCACCACCAACATTTTGGAGGTCCCCATTGACCAGAAACTGAACTGGGCTAGCCATGTAAATACTGTGGCTACAAGAGCAGCTCAGGGGCTGGAAATCCTGCAGTGGGTAACTCACCTCCTGAGTTATAAGGAGAGAGAGGGCTGGATAGACCGGGACTTTTTTCCCTGGAGTGTAGGAGGCTGAGAGTTGATCTTATAGAGGTCTATAAAATAATGAGGAGCACAGATCAGCCAGATAGTCAATGTCATTTCCCAAAGATAGGGGAGTCTAAAACTAGAATGTATTGATTTAAGGTGAGGTGGGAGAGATACAAAAGGGTCCAGAGGGGCAATTGTTTCACACAGATGGTGGTGAGTGTCTGGAACAAGCTGCCAGAGGTAGTAGTAGAAGCGGGTACAATTTTGTCTTTTAAAGAGCATTTAGATAGTTACATGGGTAAAATGGGTATGGAGGGATATGGGCCAAATGCAGGCAATTGGGACTAGCTTAGGGGTTTAAAACAAAGGGTGGCATGGACAAGTTGGGCTGAAGGGCCTGTTTCCATGCTGTGAACCTCTATGACTCCCCAGACACAAAATCAGGATGTGATGGAACACTGTCCACTTCCCTGGATGGGTGCAGCTCCAGCTACACTCAAGAAGCCCCGTATCATCTAGAAAAAAGCAGCCCGCTTGACTGGCACCTCATTCACAAACATTCACTCCCTGCACCAGTGACACATAGTGGCAGCAGTCTACAAGATGCACTGCAGCAACTCACCAAGGCAGCACCTTCCAAACCTGCGGACTCTACCATCTAAAAGGACAAGGACAACAAATACATGGGAACACCACCACCTGCAAGTTCCCCTCCAACCACACGCCATCCTGACTTGGAAATATATCGTACTTCCTTCACTGTCACTGGGCCAAAATCCTGGAACTCCCTACCTAACAGCACAGTGGGTGTACCTACACCACATGGACTGCAGCGATTCAAGAAGGCAGCTTACCATCACCTTCTCAAGAGTAATTTGGGATGGGGTAACCAATATGCTAACATCCCAGTAAATATATTTTAAAAGTCAGAGGTTTTTCACCCTCTCTCATACTCGATGTCTGATTCTCATCCTGCCCCAGCACTGATTGAGGTAAGGTCACCATCTCTTCAATACGGTAGCACCATTCATCTCTGAGAATATCGCCATTCATCAGCCAACAATGCTGCATCATCTCAAACCAAGGGAGCTGTACCAATCTCACAATAAACTGGTGACACCATTCCCTCAGATCTCACTTCCAGATCGAAAGCAGCATTCTGTGGTTGGGTGTTGGCATGGGAAAGGTCCCCAGTAGATACAGCACCAAGGGGAAATCAAAACCTTGTATCTATGTAGCACCTTTCGTGATCTCAGGACCCCGAAAGTGGTTCAATAGCAATTAATTGGTTTTAATGAATATTGGGTTGTAATAGAGGGAAATACAGTAGCCAGTCCAGATGAAGTACCACAGAAAGAATTGGACAGATGATGAGATATCCTGTGCCCAGCAATTGGCTAAAGCCCTCATCGCATTGCCAGCTGGTGCCACAGGACCACACACCCTGGGCAAGAGAGAGAAAATCCTTAATCCAGGCTGCAACTCGGGGGATCGAGAAAGGGAATGTCAGAAGGTGCAACTGTTCAGACAAGATTAAACTAAGGCAGCTTTTATCAAATCAGCAGCACTCCCTCAGCACTGACCCTCTGACAGTGCGGCACTCCCTCAGTACTGACCCTCTGACAGTGCCGCACTCCCTCAGCACTGACCCTCTGACAGTGCGGCGCTCCCTCAGCACTGACCCTCTGACAGTGCGGCACTCCCTCAGTACTGACCCTCTGACAGTGCGGCACTCCCTCAGTACTGACCCTCTGACACTGCGGCACTCCCTCGGCACTGACCCTCTGACAGTGCGGCACTCCCTCAGCACTGACCCTCTGACAGTGCGGCACTCCCTCAGTACTGACCCTCTGACAGTGCGGCACTCCCTCAGCACTGACCCTCTGACAGCGTGGCACTCCCTCAGCACTGACCCTCTGACAGTGCGGCACTCCCTCGGCACTGACCCTCTGACAGTGCGGCACCCCCTCGGTACTGACCCTCTGACAGTGCGGCACTCCCTCGGCACTGACCCTCTGACAGTGCGGCACTCCCTCAGCACTGACCCTCTGACAGTGCGGCACTCCCTCAGTACTGACCCTCTGACAGTGCGGCACTCCCTCAGTACTGACCCTCTGACAGTGCGGCACTCCCTCAGCACTGACCCTCTGACAGTGTGGCACTCCCTCAGCACTGACCCTCTGACAGTGCGGCACTCCCTCGGCACTGACCCTCTGACAGTGCGGCACCCCCTCGGTACTGACCCTCTGACAGTGCGGCGCTCCCTCAGCACTGATCCTCTGACAGTGCGGCGCTCCTTCAGCACTGACCCTCTGACAGTGCGGCGCTCCCTCAGCACTGAGGCTCTGACAGTGCGGCACTCCCTCAGTACAGCACAGGAGTATTAGCCTATATGATGTATTTAATTCTCTGCCTTGTTATTTGATTCCCTGACATTCTGACTCGGCTGTGAGTGTGCAACCCTGACCCGTGGCTGCCATAGGGACCACTGTACGATTCCAGTACTGATTTAGTGAGCTGGATAGTTTGTGAACTTTGCAAAGTGTAAACCATGGTCTGTATGGATCTTGTGTCACAGGCCCATTCTCGAGGCATGTTAATCACACTGGTTATTTAGTTTCAGATCTTTCTTACCCGCGCAAATCAATGTCGGTGCAGTCAAATCTGATGCCAGATCCTAGCTGCGAGGAAGCTACAGATGTCAGGGAATTGGATTAGACAAGAACAGGATAAAAGATCTGACCCATCAGGTCAGTAGGAGATGTGGAGGAGAAAAAGCAGCCTGGATGTTTACAGCACAAGGAGGCCATCCGTCCCAGTGTGTCTGGGCTGACCCTTTGCTGGAATAATCCAGAAACTTCTTTGTGGACAATGCTGGCTGGACAGCATTTATTGCCCATCCCTGAATTCCCTGGAACTGAGTGTCTCACTGAGCCATTTCAGAGGGATAGTCAATAGTCAACCACATCGCTGTGGAGTCACGCGTAGGCCAGACCGGGTAAGGACGACAGATTTAAGAACATAAGAACATAAGAAATAGGAGCAGGAGTAGGCCATCCAGCCCTTCGAGCCTGCCCCGCCATTCAATAAGATCATGGCTGATCTGTCATGGCTCAGTTCCACTTTCCTGCCCTCTCCCCATAACCCTTAATCCCCTCTCCTATCAAAAACCCATCAACCCGCGTCTTAAAAATATTTAGCGAGGCAGCCTCCACCACTTCAACGGGCAGAGAATTCCAGAGATTCACCACCCTTTGAGTGAAGAAGTTCCTCCTCAACTCCGTTCTAAACCGCCCCCCTTTTATCTTGAGGCTGTGCCCCCTAGTCCTATTGTCTTTTTTGAGCGGGAAGAGTCTTTCCACCTCTATCCTATCCATCCCATTCATCATCTTATACGTCTCAATGAGATCTCCTCTCATTCTTCTAAACTCTAACGAGTACAAGCCCAGTTTATTCAGCCTCTCCTCATAGCTCAACCCCATCAACTCCGGTATCAGCCTAGTAAACCTCCTCTGCACTCCCTCCAAGGCCAAAATATCTTTGCGTAGGTGCAGCGCCCAAAAATGCACACAGTACTCCAGTTGCGGCCTCACCAATGCCCTATACAGCTGCAGCAAGACCTCCCTACTTTTATATTCAATCCCCCTCGCTATGAAGGCCAGCATCCCATTCGCCTTCCTGACCACCTGCTGCACCTGCAAGCTGGGTTTTTGCGACTCATGCACAAGGACCCCGAGGTCCCTCTGCGCCGTCTCCTGCTGCAGTTTTTCGCCACGTAAGTAATAGTCCTTCCTACCATTCTTCCTACCAAAGTGGACCACCTCACACTTGCCAACATTAAATTCCATTTGCCATTTCCTGGCCCATTCGCCCAGCCTATCTAGATCCTTCTGCAGACTCTCCACACCCTCCGCACAATTTGCCGTTCCCCCAATTTTCCCCCAATTTCCTTCCCTTAAGGACATTAGTGAACCAAATGTGTTTTCGTAGAATCCCTACAGTGCAGAAGGAGGCCATTAGGCCCATTAAGCCTGCATTGACAACAATCCCACCCAGACCATATCCCTGTAACCCCACATATTTACCCTGCTAATCCTCCTGATACTAACTGGCAATTTAGCATGGCCAATCCACCCAACCTACACTGAGAGGAAACCCACTCAGACTCAGGGTTAATGTGCAAACTCTACACACACAATCTTTCTCTACACCCTAGTTATTACTGTAACACTACATTCTGCACTCTCTCATTTCCATCTCTATGAATGGTATGCTTTGTCTGTATAATGCACAAGAAACAATACTTTTCACTGAATGCTAATACATGTGACAATAATAAATCAAATCTAATCAAAGACAGTCACTCAAGGCTGGAATTGAACCCTGGTCCCTGGCGCTGTGAGGCAGCGGTGCTAACCACTGTGCCACCCAGGGTGGGATTGAGGGAATGGGTGAGTTGGTGGGATTGAGGGAATGGGTGAGTGGGTGGGATTGAGGGAGTGGGTGAGTGGGTGGGATTGAGGGAGTGGGTGAGTGGGTGGGATTGAGGGAGTGGGTGAGTGGGTGGGATTGAGGGAGTGGGTGAGTGAGTGGGATTAAGGGGATGGGTGAGGGAGTGGGATTGAAGGATTGGATGTCTGAGTGGGATTGAGGGGTGGGACAGAGAAGGGCCGATTTCATGGATTGAATTAGGTTGGGTGAATGGACTATTCATTTCATTGCTGTTTCTAACATCCTGATTGAACAAGATGACTCCTGCATTTGCCAAATAATCATTGTTCTTCAAAGGAATTCATTATCTGTAAAAATTTGAGACATCAAAGCATTTCTAAGAGATGTGATCTGGAGCAGTTTAAATGTTGTTCTCTGATGGACAGCACAGAATTATTCTTAATGACGATATTTATATTGAATACGAAATGATCACATCTTGTAGATTGTGGCGTGGAATTCATATCAGATGTATAAACCTGGGTCCCCAGACAGCAGTCCCAGAATGACATGACCTTACTTGTAATTCATTTTGATGAAAGGCCATTCAGCTCATCAGTTTGTGCTAGCGTTTGTCATTCACACAGCATCCTTATCTGATATGCCCATCCTCTTCCCATATCCCTTATTCTCCTTTCCCATTAACCAGCTAACCATCCCATATTCATGTTGACTTGACTGTAACTAAATCACTAATTCCTGTTGCATTTTACAACCCTCTGCATGAAACCAATTCTCTTCCTCTCTAACTTATATCCATATCCCCTAAATAAGAAAAGTACTGTGGGTGCTGGAATCTGAACAAGAACAGAAGGTGCTGGAAAATCTTAATAGATCTGGCAGCATCTATGGAGAGAGAATAGAGCCAACATTTCGAGTCTGGATGACTCTTCAGAGCTGAGGAGAGGGAGAACATGTTCAATATTAACCTGTGGCAGATTGCAACAAAAAGTGCCAGCTTTAAGAACAAAAGACAGATGTGGGAGGAGTGGGGTGTTGCATTGAGCCAATATGTGTATGGAATATTCTTTAAAAAGGGCTTTAAGTTGGAGAAGAAAGGGCGCAATCTAAAGTTGCCAAACTCAGCATTGAGTCCCCAGGGTTGGAGTTTTTCCGGCATCTTCATGTTCCTTCATTGTAAACCCTTCAGTCACTGGACACAGTCCATCCCTATCTACTCTGTCCCATTCCTTCATAATGTTCAACACTTCCACCAAATTCTCCTTAATCTTCATTTAAGCAAAAGCAATCCAATTTTTCTGTCCTTTCTGTATTTCAATACCCCAACAGCATCTTTGTGAATGTGTCCCATACCCTTTCTATTTCCTCAACCCCTTTCTAATAGTGTTGAGACCAAAACCAGAGGTTCCTCTAGGCTTACAGTTTTTTTAATAGATTCATCAGTGCATCTTGATTTTATATTTGCAACCTCTTCCATACAGTAATCGATAAGCTTTTATTAAGGTCTTATCCATTATCAGAATCCTCAGCCCATACATCTCCCTGCTGTTTCTAACCACAAGGCTCCCAAAACCCCAAATCTCCATATTACTTTTATTCATCATAAAGCACCACCAAGGGGCTATATGGCAACTGCAAACCCCCATCCTCCCGGGTGAATGGTCACAGCTGACAAGGGCCTATTTGGTTAGTCTTTTAATGCTACAAAGGCAGTGGTCTCTCTATAGAGTCTCGAGTTTGGTGAGGCAAGTAGAATACTGTCTGAAGAAGGATTCTCACACGTGGCTCTCATCACCCTGGTCAAAGAAGCTTGTCTCCATTCACAGTCATGAATGAATGGGAGGAACACCAACCCCTGCTCCTCCGGAATGCCTGGAAGGGGGAGGGATGTTGCGTCTGGACAGAAGCCTTTCACTGGCTTGGTGACTCTGAGGTGGAGGCAGATCTGCAAAGATCAAAGATCAGCTCACTCAACTGATTACTGCAATTCCTTCATAGAACCACTGAAGCCTAGAGGGTGCAAGCTTGAGGCATTCCTGCTTTCCGATTGGCTCTCATGCAGATGAGGAGGAGGAGAGACTGGCACTGGGGGGCACAGAGCCAGGAGGAGCAAGGGGCTGACCAGAGAAGATCAGGATGTTGGTGACCAGGGACCAGTGCTTAGTGAGCATTGCCCCCACCACGGGTATATTACAGGCAGTGCAGCTGTCTATAGCTGAGCGAAAGGCAATGCTGAATGTGCCTTAGAACATTCCAGAATGTGGTTGCTTCTCTATAATGACCAGTGGCTACGAGGTCTTGGAGGCAATCCCATGCTGGCGGCATTGTAGGACACCGCGGTCCAAAACCTCTTTGCCATTGATTCCTTCCGGGGTTCCACTGGTCCTGTGCGGGATCTCCCAGTCAGTAACACACAGGAGGTGAGAGATGCCCTGGTCAGGAGAGGAGACCAACTTGTCCAGTTCTGTCTGGATCACTAAAGTCAGGTTGCAAGAGAGTTGGGTTTTGCAGCCATTGCAAATTTCCCACAAGTACAAGGGACTATTGACTGCACACATGTGGCACTGAGAGCTCCCTGCTATTCACCGAGGAAACCATAGGAATGTTAAGGCTCAGAAAGAGGCTATTTAGCCCATCATCATTTGCACTAGCCAAACAAGAAACTAACTGCTCATATTAGCCTGGTCTGTGTCCTCGAGGTACAGATTGAGGTACCTCTTAAATGAGTTTCCACTCTTGAGTGTGTAGCTGATATGTGATCACAGAAGAGAAATCTTGTATGTTAGTTCTCGATTGGCAGGGAGCATTTACCATACCTACATAGGAATAGATAAGGTAGAAGTAGGGAGGTTGTTTGCATTGGCGAGTGAAACTAGAACTAGGGGGCATACCTCAAAATAAGGGGGAGTAGATATAGGACTTCTTCACCCAAAGGGTTTTGAATCTGTGGAATTCCCTGCCCAATGAAGCAGTTGAGGTTATCTCACTGAATGTTTTTAAGGCAAGATAGATACATTTTTGAGCAGATAGATACATTTTTGAAGTGTAAAGGAATTAAGGGTTATGGTGAGCGGGCAGGTAAGTGGAGCTGAGTCCACAGAAAGATCAGCCATGATCTCACTAAATGGCGGAGCAGGCTCAAAGGGTCAGATGGCCTACTCCTGCTCCTAGTTCTTACGTTGTTGTGTACATTCTGACGTACTTCCAGGTGCCACAGCTTGTTGAAGGATCCTGGAGTAGACTTGGCTGATTGATGCCAGTTTGCAGTCTGCAGAGTAATGCTGAGAAGAGGTACAGTGCCACAGATACCTCCACAATATCCACAACTGAGCAGGCAATAGGCTCCTCAAAGATGAGTTTTAGACGTCTGGTGGGAGCTCCAACATTCTCCACAGAGAGTGTCCTGTACCATCTTTGTCTGCTCTGCCCTGCACAGCCCGACATTACAAAGCAGGAGGAGATGTTTTGGCTGAGGGAGATGTGGAGAACCGAGATATCTCCTCTGAGAATGAGGATGGTGAAGGGGTCAGTGGGACGATGGCCTAGTTGTGTTATCGCTAGACTATTAATCCAGAAACCCAGCCAATGTTTTGGGGACCCGGGTTCGAATCCCACTGGTGGAATTTGAATTCAATTAAAAAAATCTGGAATTAAGCATCTTCTGATGACCATTGTCCTTTAGGGAGGGAAATCTGCTGTCCTTACCCGGTCTGACCTATATGTGACTCCAGAGCCCCAACAATGTGGCTCTCAACTGCCCTTGGGCAACTAGAGATGGGCAATAAATGCTGGCCAACCAGTGACGCCCATGTCCCATGAATGAAGAAACAAGAAACCACGGTTGGAATGTGGCAGCGGAACATGCAGAGGCCATTGCAAGGACACAGTGCAGCAGACAGGCCCGTGACAATCCAATAGCCAGCATATTTCAGCTGCTGAAACATTTCCTTTACTATTTAATTTCCTATCCTCTACTATCTGGCAGACCCCAGCTCCTTTTTGGTTACCGACGTTAAACTTTTTTCTAATGAATCTTGATTTATGATAGCTGAATTAAATTGCACTACTTAACGTCTGCCCTGCTGGTGTTTGTTCCTCTGCGTGTGCCAAACTGCACTGATATATGGAGCCTGGGCGCTAATCATTAGAACCTATAAACATTCCATTCCCGCATTCCATCCTCCTGCCCTCACAACAGCCACGTGTGGCAACTCGGAAGCATCATGAAATCTCACCTTGACAGGACTGCAGTGGAGTCACCCTCACTCACACCTGCTCCCACTGGGGGTAAACCTTGTCGAGAGCTCCTTTTGACAAAACCAGATAATTGGGTGCACAGACAGGGGCAGCATGAGAATACCATTTGGCTCCTCGGGATCTCTCCATGCAGAGTGATCAGGGCACATGGTGTTCCTGCCCCCAAATGCCACTCACCCATAGTAATTCTATAGTAATCCTACAGTAATCCTATAGTAATCCCATAGTTGTCCTATAGTAATCCCATCAAATTCTATAGTAATACCATTAAAAACTATAGTAATCCCAGTATAATCCCATAGGAATCCAATAGCCCCTGACTTCTTTGTTAAAGATTACCCAGTTTTTGAAGTTAATTTGTAGTCCGCTCAGTGAAATTGCCTCACCTGCACTGTGGGTTAGATTAGAACCACAGACTGCCTATAGTGCAAATATGGCAATTCAGCCCATCAAGTCTGTACTGACTTTCCGAAACAGCATCCCACCCAAACCCTCCCGTTCACCCTAACTCCATAACCCTGCACATTCACCAAAGTCAATCCACCCAGCCAGCATATCTTGTGAGAGGAAACTAGAGCACCCGGAGAAACCCACGCAGATAAGGAGAACGTGCAAACTTCACACAGACAGTGACCCAAGTGGGAATCGAACCTGAGTCCCTAGCGCTGTGAGGCAGCAGTGCTAACCACTGTGCCACCATGCTGCTAGTTTGTTGAATAGCAAACGTTCCAGACTCTCCAATTGCAGAGACTTCTACAAATCAGAGTCCTGGGTGACCTTGGCATTAGTTTGAGATTGTGATCCATCACCTGTGGTCACCCCAGCCAGGGTGGACATCTCTCCTGCATGGACCCAGCAGAGGCTGTTAGAGCTGTTGCTGCTTCACTTGGATAACCTCACAGTGCTCAGCATGGCCCAGCACACAGATCCATTCTACCCCTCCTCACCTCATGGACCAAGACCCCAGTCCTTCAATGAGGTACAGCGCACTTTGGATGCAAATGCTTTACGCAAGATCTGCTGGAACCTTTGACAAGGAGCTGAACAGGTCAAACACCTCTCTGTGTGACAAAGACTCAACTACACTCACACCTCTCTAACCCTACACTCAACCCATCCTGCCTGTTCACCTGCATGTTAGCTCAAAATGATCAGTAACCACACACAGCCAAAAACAATGGCTTCCTCCAAACACGTGCGGAAACATCAGGTTTTCCACAATTCAGACAGTGGAGAGCTTCACTCTCTCAACATTGAAACCACCCAGTGATCATTGCCACTCACACAGCACGTTGAACCTCTCTGAACCCCACCCACATCTCACATCAGGGCAACGGCAGCTGAAGATGCAGTGACCTCAGTGAACACTCAGTGCAGACATCAGAGGCCAGAGCACGGTGAGCTGTAAGTAATGGCTTGCGTGATGCTTGCCCAGGCAGCGCACTCAAAGACATTAGCCAGTGATTAACCTTGTAGCTGTGGGATTATTGAACCTTTGCTATGTTGATTCTGTGAGAACTGAATCAATAATTCAGCATCAGACTCTGATGAGGGCCATTCTGCATCCTTAAATACCCACAACTATTGAAGCATGATGGATTCCAGGGGCTTCCAAATTGTGCAAGTGAACACACATGTACAAATGTCAATAGTACGTCCAGTAGTTGTACATTTGTACAGGTTGTGTTCTTGCAAAACTTATTTATCCTTGTTTTCCTATTACTGCATCTGGATAGAGCCCTGGCATCCACGTCTGAGGTGGAGGCAGTCTGCTGACTGCCACACCCTGTTCACTGTGATGGCAATGGGGGTCTGAGGCCTATAGAGCCTCCTGCTCGGACACAGGTGCACCCACCTCAGCCTGACCTGCAGTGGAGTGACTGGCAGAGGACAGGTGGAGCCACTGGGCACCTTCGACGGTCCTGGGATCAAACCCTCAAGATTTCTTGGCTGGTGTTCCCCCTCTCCCCGTGGGTGCTCAGGGCATCCCTCAGACTCCTTGAGGAAAAGGGGCACCTGGAGTGAGGGTGGGTGTCCCAGCTCCTCTTGCCAAGCCAGTGCTGCACTGCACCACTGGCTAGAGCAGAAGAGTGCAAGTCCAAGTGTGTATCCAGCAGCCACTGTGGGTTCTGCTGGACCTGAGTCTTCCAGAGAGGCAGCCAAGTGTCCACATTACTGGATCTGCAGCAGCGGACTCCTTCAGCCTTCAGTCTATCTGCACACGGCCTCTGGCACCTCTGCCCGATGTCCCTCTGCCAGTCTCTGCTGCTCCATCAGATCTCTTGTGGCCAAGTCCAGAGGCTCATCATCTGTCCCGGGCTGATTAGGGGCCTGGTCTCCAGCAGTCTCTGAGTGTCAGAGACTTTCTCTTGAAGTGTCTGTGATGTGATACCAGATTGAGAAGCTGAACTGACTCTACAACATGCAGCCACCGGGGGGAATGCCTTAGTGCTGGTGGAGATGCTGGTGAATGTTGTGACACCACATCCTCTGAGGCTTCTCAGGTGCAGTTGAAGATGGAGCTGTGACTGGAATCTGGAATGGACCTCCCCCTTTTCTTGCTGGTACCTGGAACACAAAAAACAAAGATTTAGTGAATCTCTAAGCTAGCTCCCTTATTAAAGTTGCTCTGTGCGCATACCTGACAGCTGCATCTGGGGGCACCCTCGCTGGGGGAATCCTGTCTCACCCTCAGCACAGACCTGACCCTGCTAGCTCAGCACCCTCCTCCTCAAAAAGATGAGGAAAACCTGGAATGCCACCTCGGATCTCGGCCTGTTCCCTCTTATTGTGGCTGTCCTTCTCCTGCAGACAGAAGCATTGACTGTCATCGCAATGTGTGCGTGAGCAGTTTGGGAGGATGGATGCCAAGACCTCCCCAGCAGGTGAGGAACCAGGAAGATATCCTGCAGCTGAGAGAAGATTGAGACTATGAAATTTTGTTTTATTCATTTGTGGGATATGGATGTCACTGGCTGGCCAGCATTTATTGTTTACAGCATTTATTGCCCATCCCTAGTTGCCCTTGGAGAAGAGTTGAGAATCATAGAGGTTTACAGCATGGAAACAGGCCCTTTGGCCCAATTTGTCCATGCTGCCCTTTTTTTTTAACCACTAAGTTAGTCCCAATTGCCTACATTTGGCCATATCCCTCTTTATCCATCCTACCCAAGTAAATGTCTACATGCTTTTTAAAAGACAAAATTGTACCCTTTAAAAGACAATATTGTAGCCATGTAGGCCGGACCAGATAAGGTTGGCAGATTTCCTTCCCTAAAGGCCATTAGTGAACCAGATGGGTTTTTCCTGACAATCTACAATGGTTTCACGGTCATCAGTAGATTTTTAATTCTAGATATTTTTATTGAATTCAAATTCCACCATCTGCTGTGGCGGGATTCAAACCCAGGTCCCCAGAACATGAGCTGAGTTGCTGGTTTAATAGTCTGGCGATATTATTACTAGGCCATCAACTCCCATTGAGTGGCTGCCACAGGTCGACAGCACGTCCATTTGCTGCTGGCTCCTGTCACAAATCCCTGTGCACCCACACATTTACGCTTCCCGATAACCCACTGAGTGTCGCTTTGCAGTGAGTTGTTGATGCCACTTACCCTGCAGAGCACAGCAGATCATTCATCCTCTTCCTGCACTGCTAGGCATCTCTCCCTGTGGGCCCCATGGGCACTAACCTATGCTGCAACCTCTGGCCAGGCTGCCGTGGTCAGACGGGAGGGAGTCTCTTGCTGCAATCCCTGGGAAACAGCACCTCCCGCCTTTCCTGCACCCACTTGAGGAGAATCTGGGGAGAGGCATTGCAGGACCATGGGGAGCGCACATTGTCTGATCGGTGAGATACCAGACCCAGCGAGTGAACAGCTGCCCAGGTGTTCTTTAAATATGCCACCCTAACCTTTAACCCCCATGAGATAATAGCAGGAATGGCAACTTCCTGCCCAGGCTGCCATCTGACTCACTGAGTTCCTCGCCGGAATGTCACTGAGCGATGCAAAATCACTCACTCCCCCCAGCAGAAATCACTCACATTCCTCCTCAAAAAGGTGAGGGAAACCTGGAATGCCATCTCGGATCTTGGCCTGTTCCCTCTTATTGTGGCTGTCCTTCTCCTGCAGACAGAAGCATTGACTGTCATCCCATTGTGTGCGTGAGCAGTTTGGGAGGATGGATGCCAATAGTGACTGCTAAGGCCTCCCCAGCAAGTGAGGAACTGGGAAGATATCCCACAGCTGAGAGAAGATTGAGAGAAATCTCCACATCCACCACCAAACTGACATCCGGAATGGAAGATTCCAGCCAGAGACTTGAGCACAGAAGTATATTCAGGCTGAAACTTCGAGACCTGTACTGGGGGAGTGCTGCACTGTCAGAGGTGCAGTGTTTTTTGGATCAGATATTAAACAAGGTTTTCTTTTCTCTTTCACTGGTTGCAAATCATTGCATGCCACAATTGTGACAAAGTGTTGGGGAGTTTTACTCAGTGGCCTGAGAATGCACAACATTCAATCAACACCAGTGAAACATCCCTCATTCTCCAAAAAGACCCCTCAGGAACAAGCCCAGTCTATTGAACCTTTCCTCATAAGGTAACCCACTCATTCATTGATCTAATAAATCTTCTCTAAATTGCTTCAAAATATTTGTATTTTTTCTTAAATGAGGAGACCACGGGGCAGCATGGTGGCACAGTGGTTAGCACTGCTGTTTCACAGCACCAGGGACCCAGTTTTGATTCCCGGCTTGGGTCACTGTCTGTGGAGTTTGCAAGTTCTCTCCGTGCCTGTGTGGGCTTCCTCTGGGTGCTCCGTTTCCTCCCACAGTCCAGAGATGTGCGGATTGGGTGGATTGGCCATGCTAAATTGCCCCCTAATGTCAGAGAGATTAGCTAGGGTAAATGCCTGGGATTATGGGGATAGGGTC
The DNA here is from genome assembly GCF_965287045.1 of Carcharhinus amblyrhynchos. Classification (NCBI taxonomy): domain Eukaryota; kingdom Metazoa; phylum Chordata; class Chondrichthyes; order Carcharhiniformes; family Carcharhinidae; genus Carcharhinus; species Carcharhinus amblyrhynchos. The sequence continues at coordinate 217,319 of NW_027649905.1, read as the reverse complement.
TGGGTGGGATTGTGATTGGTGCAGACCTAATGGGCCGAATGGCCTCTTTCTGCACTGTAGCATTCTATGATTGTATGACCAATAGTGTACACGGTACTCCAATTGTGCTAACCACTGTGTCACTGCCTACATTTATATATCACCAGGCAGCAGTGCTAACCACTCTGTCACTGCCTACATTTATATAGCACCAGGCAGCAGTGCTAACCACTCTGTCACTGCCTACATTTATATAGCACCAGGCAGCAGTGCTAACCACTCTGTCACTGCCTACATTTATATAGCACCAGGCAGCAGTGCTAACCACTGTGCTACTGTCACGTTTAGTAAAGTGTTCACTGTGAGGAAAGTCACAAATATTGAAACATAAACATCCATCCCCAAATATTTCTACCTTGAAATTAAATACTGTCTTCCTGTGCAGGAGGCAGCCGTAACTGGGAGCTGATTAAATATTTATTCTGACAGGTGAGGGTGGTCAGAGATTATTAATCGTTGCAATTCTCCCAAGGTTGTTGTCCTCCTAACCCTGACTAGTTTTATTAGAGTTCCACTCATCCAGTGAGTGGAACTCACAACAACAGCATGCCTGTGACGTGTTGATGCCTTTGAACATCGATGATAAATGCCACGGCTGAAAACTCTGCAGAGATCATTATTAAACTTTTATTGATTAGATACATTTAATATCAATCAATACACATCAGCTACCAAAATAATACCCAGAGAAATAGGAGGCAGAGTTGATGCAATCTGGAGTCTGGCATTACCCCAATACCTCTAATGACTTTGGACACACACGGGAGAGTGGCACTGATTGAAAAGCTTCATCATAGAACCAGCATAGACACAATGGGCCGAATGACCTTTCTATGCTTCATCCTTTAAAGACAGGGTGAATACAATGTTTGCTTATCTATATGCCACCCCCCTCCACCCCCCAATCTCAGACAGCACCCTCCCTTGGACAATCCCCCTGCTCCCACACCCAGAATCAACCTCACCCTGGACCACACCCTGCACCACACACAGGGACCACCCCAACTCTTCCAAATAGAAAGCTCCGTTTCTATTCCAATGCTTGCTGTCCTGCGAGCAGCTCAGAACATTCTTCACAACTCACTGAATCGTGTTGATTCTTAACTCAGTGACCAATAGGGCTGCTCTCTAGATAAAGACAAGCAAATGCAGAGGCGCTGGAGAAAGTGCAATCAAACATTTGTAAGACTGATAGCAAAACGGAGAAGTTAAACCTCAATTGTGAACAGCTAAAGATGATGGGTCTCTTTCGAGGAGAGTAACCTGATAGATGTCTTTAAGATTATGAGAGAGTTTGATAGATGGATATCAAGACACAAAAAGAAAGGCTGTAAATAGAAGACAGTAATAAATTCGATAGGGAATTCAGGAGAAACCTCTTTACTCAGCGAGTGACAAAATGTGGAATTCATTCCCACAGCATTGAGACAGATAACATAGAATCATAAATTCCCTAAAGCAGAAGAGGCCATTTGGCCCATCAAGTCCGCACCTACTCTCTGACAGTGGGGCGAATTTTATCAAACTGCCTTCCACGGGCTAGGGGTGGACCATGGAAAGGTCCGTTGACCTCGGGTGGGAATTTCCGGTTTCGGGGCAAGTGAGGCTGGAAAATCCTGCCAGTATCTTACATGGGCCCTACCCCCTGTAACCTGCCACACTTCCCATAATCCAGCTAACTTACTACTGACCACAATCCAACCAGGGTCTATCCCCATAACACCGTGCATTTACCCTACTAATCCCTCTGACAATAAGAAGCAACTTAGCGTGGTCAATCCTCCTAACATGCGCATCTTTGGACTGCGGGAGGAAACCGGAGCACCCTGAGGAAACCCACGCAGGTATATTTACAGAGAAGCTGGATAAACGTGGGGGAAAGGGTTGGAAGGATATACTGATGTGGTGAGATGAAGGAGATTTGAAGGAAGTCACAAACATTGACAAGTTATTTGGGTTGAATGGCCCCTTTCTGTGCTGGGTACTTGAAGCAACTTAAACTAGCAGAGCTGAAGGTCTGTAAGCAGGACATTGGGCCGGGACGTAACTGGTTCCAATGGGGAGACATTTGAAACTGGAATAGCCTGCCAAGAGTGAGAAGCAACCTAACCACAGGGGATGTGTGAGAGAGACAAAACATGAATAAAGTGGAGGGTAAAAATCAATAAACAACTCTTTAATAGATTGTTACAATATTGATGAACCTGAGTGTCAAACACTTACTTATTGAGAATAGTGAGCAAGTTACTGAAACTCAGAGGTGAATCAGGATTTAAAATCTAGAGTGTGAAATGGAGGATTGGTTTGTGTGCTGACAAACACCATGGACGAGTGTTAAATTTCAGATGAAGGAAAGATGTTTAAACTGTCTGGTGAGTGGGAGGGATTGATTGAAATAGAAATGTGGACAGAATGTCCAAGTGGAAAAAGTAGCTGTGTATGTTTGCTTCTCATGTCATCAGAATATCTCAAAGCATTTCACAGAACAGGAATTATCCTGAAGTGTTGCATCGTGTCACAAAGGCAAGTTCAGCAGCTACTGTTTACACAACATGATCCTACCACCAGCACCAGTGAGATGAATGGCTGGAGTTTGAGGATAAGATTTTCGGTTGGGTACAGGGTCCCTCCCATTCTTTCAGCAATGCCGTGGAACCTTTAGCTTATTTTTAAATTTTTTTGCTCCATTCTTAAAGTTGCAAAGCCAATGCTCAGAGTGGAGCGGGCAAACCCGAGTCCATTCCGTGTATGCTCCAGAAAGCAAATTCAAAATCCATCCAATTCACGGTCCCCATAAGACTAATAAGGTCCAGGCTAACAAGGCATAATCCTCCCCTCCCCCATCTTGGGCTTAGTCCAACAATTACATCAGCCAAAAGGCTGAGAAGCAGGAACTTTAACATCCACCCAAACAGCAGCCAGGTTTAACAGAACTGCACTCCAACAGTGCAGCATTCACGCAGGATGGACCCTCTGGCAGTGCAGCACTCCCTCAGCACTCACCCTCATATTTACCCCACATATTTACCCTGCTAATCCCTCTAACATACACATCCTTGGACGCTGAGGGTCAATCTAGCATGGCCAATCCACCTATCCCGCACATCTTTCAGACTGTGGGAGGAAACCGGAGCACCCTGAGGAAACCCACGCAGACACAGGGAGAACATGCAGACTCCAGACAGACAGTGACCCAAGGCCAGGAATCAAACCCGGGTCCCTGGTGCTGAGAGGCAGCAGTACTAACCACTGTCCCACCGTGCCGCCTTTAGATAAGAGTATTTAAGGTCCGGATGTGTTTAGTTATGATGTGGAGATGCCGGCATCGGACTGGGGTAAACACACTCGGAAGTCTCACAACACCAGGTTAAAGTCCAACAGGTTTATTTGGTAGCAAGCGCCACGAGCTTTCGGAGCGCTACTTTATATGCTTCTTCTTTATGTGCTACTTATATCCACTTCTTTATATGCCCTGTTTGTGAATAGAACTCCCACTCTCCTGACGAAGGGGCAGCGCTCCAAAAGCTAGTGGCTTTTGCTACCAAATAAACCTGTTGGACTTTAACCTGGTGTTGTGAGACTTTTTACTGAATTTAGTTATCCAGGTGTTCAGAGTTGTGCAACTGATGCAAAATAAGAATGATCTGGTTAGAGGAGGGGCCAGATCAGGCCTAGTGTTCAATGGGGAGTCTAAGTGCAAAAGTGGAACTCAGGGGGTAGTTGAATTTGACTATTGAGAATGGTCATGGAGGCCCAACCATCCCCCCCATTTCCCAAACCCCACACATTGTTTTCCTGAGGCCCAACCACCACCCTCTCCTCCCAGGTTCATTTCCCAAAGCCCCAGCATCGTCTGCAGGTCACCCACCACCACTCCTCACCACTGCTGGCCAGCTTCTGGCCAATTCATCTCCTGCCTCACCTGGGCCTCATTGTTGGCCTTGGTCTATTCTGCCCAGCAACAGCAAGATGGAATAAATGAAATGAGCCAATCAGAACAAGATCTGTTGGACTGGTCAGCCTATCAGCATCTGTTGCCCCATGAGGCCTTGCTCTAATTAGCTCATTTGATTTCCTGAATTCTTTTTAGATTTAGCGCATCAAATCTGTGATTTCCTGTTGCGTGGTGGCAGCCAGCTTCACAGCCCCTCTGGAGACCCTTGAAACACCACGGGGAAGGGGGGCTCCATGGACCTCAGTTTTGGAACCCCACCATTCAGCCCATTGTGTGGCTGCTGGCGATCTGAAAGATCCATCCACTCATCATCCATACCCTCAGCCCATTCCCTCCCATCCTTATTTTCCAATGATTTATCCATCCTGATTATACAACCCATGAAAGTATTTTTAAAAAGTCCTTAGAGTGAACAAAGAACAAAGAACAACACAGCACGGGAAACAGGCCCTTCGGCCCAACGAGCCCGCGCCGCCGTCCTACTATCTCAGTGACCTATTCATGATTTTAGTCTACGCCTAACGTGCGAGGATCAGGGAGGTCCAATTTAGGGACAATTTTAGTACCCAATCAATCAGCCTAAAAGCACATCTTTGGGGGATGTGGGAGGAAACCGGAGCACCCGGAGGAAACCCACGCAACCACGGGGAGAACGTGCAAACTCCCACAGACACAGGCCCAAATCCATGTGTCCGCACAGCAACAGAGATAGTCTCTGAGCTGTCATGTTGCCCTCGAGATGGTTTCCCCAAATAAATTTCTTATCTCTTCCGTCCCCACAATTGCTGCAAAACTGCAAAATAGATATAATCTGAGCAAATATGCATGTGTTTGTAAATGGGCAGTACGGTGGCACTGCTGCCTCCCAGCGCCAGGGACCCGGGTTTGATTCCCAGCCTCGGGTCACTGTCTGTGTGGAGTTTGCATGTTCTCCCCGTATCTGCATGGGTTTCCTCCGGCTGCTCTGGTTTCCTCCCACAGTCCAAAAGACATGCTGGTTAGGAGCATTGGCTGTGCTAAATTCTCCCTCATTGTACTCGAACAGGCGCCAGAATGTGATTTTTACAATAACTTCATTGTAGTGTTAATGTAAGGCTACTTGTGACAATAATAAATTGACTTAAACTTAAATGAAAACATAGCAGAGATTCAGCCAAACACCAGAGCACTGAGTGTGTCACAGATTGGAACCTTCTAGAAGGAACCCTGAGAGTTTTGGACGTCACTGCTCACCCTCTGTTTCCAGCTTGTGACAGTCTCAGCTACAAGCTCTCATTTAAAGTGATGTCTATAAGCAGAGAGGCTGGAACTTTCTGGATCAGCGTGGGGAGGGGAGCTGTCTGTCTGAATTGACACTGGGCCCTGCAGACAGTGAGTGCAGACCTGTTCTATATGTTAATCCCTGATTAACTCCCCTCGCTGTTAAACAGCTGCGGTGTGTGCCCTCCAGGCCGAGAGGAGAATGGAGATGGCTGATTGGTCACAGTGTGTGGCACTCTCTCTATTTCACCCTCAGCAGGTTTCTGCTTTCTTTCTCTCTCTTCTCACCGCACCCTCCCCCTCCCCCCACGCCCCCCTTCCCCAATCCTCACCCTGTCGCTCGGAGGGTGATGTTTAACAGGGTCCGCAGGGGCGGGAACCATGCCAAGCAGAGAGACTTTGTTCAGTCAAAACCCTGGTTTCCCCACTGCATTTTGAGATGCAGACGATATAAACAACAACAACTACTACATTTGGGAACCTCCAGATATTCCAAAGCACCTCACAGCCAATGAGGTAATTTTCCAGTCACATAAGAAAACACAGCAGCCAAATGGAGCACAGCAAGATCCCACAAAAAGTGATCTGATAAAGACCAGACAAAGGTGGTGTTCGTTAAGGGATAAAAATTGGCCAGAATAGGATAAATCCCCGTTTTCTCATCAAAATAGTGCCAGAGGGTCTTTTACATCCACCCTGAGAGACTGGGCAGCGATTTAATTTAACATCCTAAAGACAGTGCAGCACACCCTCAGCACTGACCCTCTGACAGTGCGGCACTCCCTCAGCACTGACCCTCTGACAGTGCGGCACTCCCTCAGCACTGAACCTCTGACAGTGCGGCACTCCCTCAGCACTGACCCCCTGACAGTGCGGCACTCCCTCAGCACTGACCCTCTGACAGTGCAGCACACCCTCAGTACTGACCCTCTGACAGTGTGGCACTCCCTCAGCACTGACCCTCTGTCAGTGCAGCACTCCCTCAGCACTGACCCTCTGACAGTGTGGCGCTCCCTCAGCACTGACCCTCTGACAGTGCGGCACTCCCTCAGCACTGACCCTCTGACAGTGCAGGACTCCCTCAGCCCTGACCCTTTGACAGTGCGGCGCTCCCTCAGCACTGACCCTCTGACAGTGCAGGACTCCCTCAGCCCTGACCTTCTGACAGTGCTGCACTCCCTCAGTATATAGGCTTAGAGTGTCAGAGGGGTTTTCGTGCTGTGGCAATTTGCTGTCTGCACCATCGGTGTGCGGTGGCCTGTGCTCTCTCTCTCTTGATTGCTGGCAGTATCTATTTGAAAATTCCACAGGGATTGCCATTGCTAAAGCTGAAATTTAATCAGACACTGAATTACATCAGTTTGCCCAACTCCCCAAGGATCCGAACACAGAGTGATTGGCAGTTCCCATTAATTGTTACGGCATAATTGTCCATTAACATTCCTGGATTATTTCTCTATTACTGAATTTCACAGATAAAGGGATACCTGATGATCTGCCAATATAACAGAACCTGTGACAGTGGGTGGGAGAGGGCTGGTAGTTTGGGGGACTGGGCGTAGGGCAGGTAGGGGTAGGCGATGTGGGCATAGGGGAGGCCACTTTGGGCCTGGGGAGAGCAATGTGAGACTGGTGAGAGTTTGTGTTTGGGGGGAAGCAGGGTGGAGAATGGGAGGAAGGTTGAACAGGGTTGCAAGAGGGGAGTGTTTACAATACAGTGGGTACGGAGGGGAGAACAGCAGCTAATCAGGCCACAGAAAAATGGATGCTTCAATACTTCAATAACCACCAGTCAGATCATTCCTCCCAGGGTCAGTGACCTTGTCTCCCTGGAACACACACCAAGTCCTGTTCATCCATCACACCCTGTGCTGGCTGACACACAATGCTGCCTGGTCTGGCAATAGCTCAGTCTTAAACACCTCATCCTTGTTTTCCTTGTCTAACTCTCTGTCCCTGTCATCTCCTCTGAGATGTCTACACTCCTCCAATTCCAGCATCTTGTATATCCCAGGTTCTAATCCCTCTGCCATTGGTGGCCGTGCCTTCAGTTACCTGTTAGAAGTCTCAAACATCGGGTAAGTCAACTCACCTGATGCTGTGAGATTACTTACTGTGTCCACCCCAGTCCAACACCGGCATCTCTGCAGTCAGTTACCTGGGCCCCATGCTCTGAATTCTCCCCCTAAACCCCTGAATCTCTTAAGCTTTCCCTAAAACGCATCTTAATAAGTGATTGCTTCCTCCAAGCGATAAGTCATCTGTATTATGTGACTTGGAGTCCAAATGGGACATTTTACTATATTAAAGCCGGCATATAAATGCAAGTTGTTGTCTTATTTGTAAGCATGGACTGGGTTCCATTCCACCAGCTCACAGCACTCGGTGTAAATGTTTCTCCAGCTTCCTGCAGTAAATCTCTTACATTCAATCTTAAATCAATTTCTCCTTTAGTCTAGACCTCAACCTACACTGTCCCATTCTTTGATATTTTGTGTAGCGCGAGGGTGAAAATACAGATTCACAGCGGGTAATGAGAGGGGATAGTATGGGGGAGTGGGAGGAGTGGACTGTGAGAGCAGCTGAATGTGTTTCCAAATAGATTCAAATTGTTTTTGAGTTTATTCAAAGAGTTTTTGAGCAGCTAGTGTGTCTGAGGTATAATCACCTTGTGGTAAGGAATTTCATTAAAAGTATTGACTGTAATGTTGTTTAGATTTTAAACAGCTGTCAGCCTCCAGGGATGCAAGGAACAATGTCTGTGTGAGCAAACTGATCCTCAGGGTCAAGGGAGAGAGTCAGGTAGCAATTTGTTACTGATTAAGCAGTAGCTCTGTACAGCACACTGCTACCTCCTCCAGCCTGACAATCCTCTTGAGATCTCTGCACTCCTCCAATTCTGGCCTCTCGCATATTCCCCATTTTAATTACTCCGCCATTGATAGCTGTGCCTCCTTCTGCCTTACCTCCAAACTCTGGAATTGTCTCTGTAACAGCCCCGTGTTGCCCCATGTCCCCATGCTGCCCCTCACGCCCATACCCCCTCCTCCCCCCCATGCTGCCCCTCGGCCACCCCGAATCTCTCTCCTCATGTGTGACGCTCCTTTTAAAACCTAGTTCTCTGAGCAAGGTTTTGCTCATCTCGTAATGGGTGTCATATTTTGTTTTGTAATTCTCCAAGCAATCGCCTTGGGATGCCTCATTATGTTGTAGGTGCTTTATATAACGATGCCAGTGGTTATTAAACAGCGAGTAACTCTTACCATGAGTAAACAGTTACTGTGCAGTTACAGAGTGGATTAATCCTTACCCTACTGAAGGAGCAACAGCCTATGGTGCACAAGTTCCCCTCACTGAGGCAGCTAGGTTTTTACTGGAATAATTGCCATTGGATATCCGTGGTGGTGACTTTAGCAGGAGCAGGTTTATTGTATTTTCAGGAGGGAGCAGTTGGGAGGGCACTCAGAGTGTGTGTGTGTGTGTGTGTGCGCCCAGGCACGCACACAGCCCAGTTTTCTCAGACTGCTTTTGCCCAGGATTCATTAAACTGTCAAATCGGAGGAATCTTCAGAAACACTCCCAACATTTCCTGGTGTCTGACAGTGAACAATCAGAGCTATCAGTGACATATCTGCAAAGCTTTCAGTGAACAAGTCAATTGCAACAGTTGGACCTTCCTGATAAGAGATGCATTGCTCCTTGTGAGTTAGCGGGAGATGAAAGTGAAACATTACACAGAATATTTATTACAATTTAGAAGTTGCAGGGACTTTGTGAATTCTGTTCTGAATATCTCTAGCTGTCGTTAGGCAGATTATGTTACATGTTTTTCAGACAGTCGGGGTATAATTTAGATTGTATAGTTTAATCTTGGTTTTGAGGATTTACTGAGCAGGAATTATTTACATGGTGGGGTGGGGTGGTGGAGGTCCTTTTTGTTATTCATTTTTGATATTTGGTGGCATCCCTAATTAAACTTTGAGAAGGTGATGGTGAGCCCCTTTCTTGAACCACTGCAGTCCATCTAGTGTCGGGACGCCCACAGTGCTGTGAAGTTCAGCTCTTTGATCCGGTGACAGCGAAGGGACAGTGATATAATTTCCAGTTAAGATGCTGTATGGCTTAAAGAGGAACCTCCAGGTTCTGGTGTTCCGAGCACTCTGTTGCTCTTGTCTTTCTAGGTTGTGGAGGTTGTGGGTTTCGGAAGGTGCTGTTGAAGGAGCCTTGGTGAGTTGCTGCAGTATAGCTTGTAGGTGGTGCGCACAACTGCCACTTTGCATTGGTGATGGAGGGAGTGAATGTTGAAGGTGATGGAATGGGGGGGGGTCAAGTATGTGGGCTGCTTTGCCCTGGGTGGTGTTGAGCTTTTTGAGTGTTGTTGGACTCCTTGTGAGAATCTCACTCAGTATCAGACACTGTGAGGGTCTCACTCAGTATCAGACACTGTGAGGGTCTCACTCAGTATCAGAGACTGTGAGGGTCTCACTCAATATCAAACACGGTGAGGGTCTCACTCAGTATCAGACACAGTGAAGGTCTCACTCAGTATCAGACACGGTGAGGGTCTCACTCAGTATCAGACACAGTGAGGGTCTCACTCAGTATCAGAGACTGTGAGGGTCTCACTCAGTATCAGACAGAGTGAGGGCTCCATTCACTCTCTGCAGTATCCCTTCACCACCCTCTCCAATCCCGAGCAACCCAAGTGTTGTTGGGATGAAGGAGACCGTCTGCATTCTGACAGGGAGATAAGTTGCTGTTATTGTTGCTCCTGAAACACTTTAGCTGATTCTTTAATTCCAGTTTGTTAAATTGGACATTGAAATTAAATTACTGCCGATACTGCGAAACACAAATTGCTTATTTTAACGTGTGTGAAAGGCATTTCACAGCTGAAAGATTTAAAGAGGATGTGAGGAGAGGTTCTGTTCTCAGGAAAGTACACCAGAAAGAATGCTGACAGAGCTAAACAAGGATTAAATTCCAACAGCAGATGTTTAACCTGCTAATCCTCACCGTTCTAATACTTTATCTTTCAGGATAGAAGTTTCTGCATTATTGTAAAATATTTCACTCCCTCCGCAGTTACACTTCATTTCGACAATAGAATCCTACAACACTGACAGCACAGAGCGAGGCCACTCGGCCCACTGTGTCTGCACTGGCTGATAAACAACCCACTCAGCCTAATCCCCCATTCCAGCATTCGATCCGGATCCCTGCAGTTCCGGCACTTCAGGTGCACATCCAGACATGTTCTAAGGGAGTTGAGGGTTCCCGACTCCACCACCCTTTCAGGCAGTGAGTTCCAGACCTCCACAATCCTCTGGGTGAAATTTCCTCATCGCCTCTCTAATCTTTCTACCAATCACATTAAACCTTTGCCTGCTACCACCACACACCACCCCCCCACCCCCACCTCCAACCCTGCCCGGGGCACTGGTGTCTCTGCTAAAGTTAATAGACCCTTCCCGTCCGCCCTCACAACCTTACGCATCTCAATTCAATCTCCCCTTGACCTCCCCTGTTCCTGAGATAACCAAAACCGCACACAGTGCTGCAGTTCAGCCTAATGAATGTTTAAATAGCTCCTGCATAATCTTCCTTCCCTTATATTCTATACCTCGGCTAATAAATACAAGGATTCCATTTGTCTTCTTAACCATCCAACCAACCTGCCTTACTATGTTCAGGACTTGGTGGACATTTATTCCAAGATCTCTCACTTCCTCCAGACCTCTCAGCATCCTTCCATTTATTGTGCGTTCCTTGGCCATGTTTGACCTCCCCAGCTCTATCACCTCACACTTTTCCGTGTTGAATTCTGTTTGCCATCTTTCTGTCCACCTGCCCAGTCCAATCTGTGGGTGATTTCCTCTGGGATTCGAACCACTTTCCTGGTCCAAGAAGTTGGCGAACCCAGCTCAGTTTAAAAAATAGGCATGCTTTTGTACTCTGTATCTAACCCCGTGCTGTACCTGTCCTGGGAGTGTTTGATGGGGACAGTGTAGAGGGAGTTTTACTCTGTATCTAACCCCGTGCTGTACCTGTCCTGGCAGTGTTTGATGGGGGGACAGTGTAGAGGGAGCTTTACTCTGTATCTAACCCCGTGCTGTACCTGTCCTGGGAGTGTTTGATGGGGGACAGTGTAGAGGGAGTTTTACTCTGTATCTAACCCCGTGCTGTACCTGTCCTGGGAGTGTTTGATGGGGGGACAGTGTAGAGGGAGTTTTTCTCTGTATCTAACCCCGTGCTGTACCTGTCCTGGGAGTGTTTGATGGGGGACAGTGTAGAGGGAGCTTTTCTCTGTATCTAACCCTGTGCTGTACCTGTCCTGGGAGTGTTTGATGGGGGACAGTGTAGAGGGAGCTTTACTCTGTATCTAACCCCGTGCTGTACCTGTCCTGGGAGTGTTTGATGGGGGGACAGTGTAGAGGGAGCTTTACTCTGTATCTAACCCCGTGCTGTACCTGTCCTGGGAGTGTTCGATGGCCATAATGTAAAGATGCCGGCATTGGACTGGGGTAAACACAGTAAGAAGTCTCACAACATGAGGTTAAAGTCCAACCAATTTATTTGATAGTAATCCCACAAGCTTTCAGAAGCGGAGTTCTTTCATCAGGTGTGTGGAAGGTTCTGATCAGAGAAAGGCATATAAAATCACACACAGTTTACAGAATACTGATTAGAATGCAAGTCTTTACAGCTAACCTGCTATTCAAGTCTTACAGATACAGACAGTGTGAGTGGAGATAGCATTAGCACAGGTTAAAGAGATGTATATTGTCTCCAGACAGGACAGTAGGTGAGATTTTACAAGCCCAGGTAAGTCATGGGGGTTACAGATAGTGCGACATGAACCCAAAATCCCAGTTGAGACCATCCTCATGTGTGCGGAACTTGGCTATCAGTCTGTACACATCTCTTTAACCTGTGCTAATGCTATCTCCACTCACACTGTCTGCATCTTTAAGACTTGAATAGCAGGTTAGCTGTAAAGACTTGCATTCTAATCAGTATTCTGTAAACTGTGTGTGACTTTATACGCCCTTCTCTGATCAGAACCTTCCACACACCTGACAAAGGAACACCATTTCTGAAAGCTTGTGGGATTTCTATCAAATAGACTGGTTGGACTTTAACCTGGTGTTGTGAGACTTCTTACTGTGTTTACCCCAGTCCAACACCGGCATCTCTACATCAGTGTTTGATGGGGACAGTGTAGAGGGAGCTTTAATCTGTGTCTAACCCTGTGCTGTATCTGTCATAAGAACATACATAAGAACATAAGAAATAGGAGCAGGAGTAGGCCATCTAGCCCTTCGAGCCTGCCCCGCCATTCAATAAGATCATGGCTGATCTGAAGTGGATCAGTTCCACTTTCCCGCTTTCTCCCCATAACCCTTAATTCCCTTGTCTGTCAAAAACCTATCTACCCGTGACTTAAATATATTCAGCGAGGTAGCCTCCACCACTTCAACGGGCAGAGAATTCCAGAGATTCACCACCCTTTGAGTGAAGAAGTTCCACCTTAACTCTGATCTAAACTGCGCCCCCCTTATCTTGAGGCTGTGCCCTCTAGTCCTGCTATCCTTTCTGAGCGGGAAAAATCTCTCTACCTCTACCCTATCCATCCCTTTCATTATTTTATACGTCTCTATAAGATCCCCCCTCATCCTTCTAAACTCCAACGAGGACAGACCCAGTCTATTTAGTCTCTCTTCATAGTCCAACCCCCTCATCTCCAGTATCACCTAGTGAACCTCTTCTGCACTCCCTCCAAGGCCAAAATATCCTTGCGCAAGTGCGGTGACCAAAACTGCACACAGTACTCCAGCTGTGGCCTCACCAGTACCCTGTACAGTTGCAGCAAGACCTCCCTGCTTTTATATTCTATCCCCCTCACTATAAAGGCCAACATTCCATTCGCCTTCTTGATCACCTGCTGCACCTGCAGACTGGGTTTTTGCGACTCATGCACAAGGACCCCCAGGTCCCTCTGCACCGTAGCATGCTGCAGCTTTTCGCCCTTTAAATAGTAATCCCTCCTACTATTATTTCTGCCAAAGTGGATAACCTCACACTTGCTAACATTATACTCCATCTGCCAGGTCCTCGCCCACAGAATCAACCTATCCAGATCCCTCTGCAGACTTTCCACACCCTCCACGCAATTTGCTTTACCACTCATGATAAAAGGTAGACCGATTAAGAGTATAGAAATACAGAGGGACCTGGGAGTGCAGGTGCACAAGTCTCTGAAGGTGTCAACACAGGTAGAGAAGGTTGTGAAGAAAGCTTACGGAATGCTAGCCTTTATAGGAAGGGGTATAGAGTATAAGAGCTGTCGTCTAATGCTTCAGTTGTACACAACGTTGGTTAGGCCACATTTGGAGTACTGCGTCCAGTTCTGGTCACCTTACTACCGGAAGGACATGGAGACCCTGGAGAGGGTGCAGAGGAGGTTTACCAGGATGTTGCCTGGCATGGAAGGATTGAGTTACGAGGAAAGGTTGGAAAAACTGGGGCTCTTCTCCTTAGAAAGACAGAGATTAAGGGGGAATCTGATAGAGGTGTATAAAATAATGAAGGGAATAGATAGAGTCAGTAATGGCAGGCTTTTCCCTAGACTGGGGACAACTATTATGAGAGGTCATGATCTAAGGGTGAGGGGGGAGAAGTATAATTTGGATATTAGAGGAAGGTTTTTCATGCAGAAGGTCGTGGGGGTATGGAACGCGCTACCAAGTAAGGTGGTGGAGGCAGGCACGTTGGACTTGTTTAAGGTTTACTTAGATAGACACATGAGCGAAACAGGGATGGAGGGTTATAGTAGACGGTATTAAAAAGGGTCAGAGCCTCGGGTCGACACTGGAAATGTAGTATTACATGTTAATGTTTCTGTCTCTTTTAATCCACAGGTGTCGGTCCACCTTGTTGTCAAACGAGGGGCATGCACACGGTGGGTCGTGCGTGGGCTGCTCTTGGAGGTTTCGAGAGTGGCCTAGTACTTCGTGTCGCTGTGTGTGCTTAAACCTGGACCAGCAGACGGGCACCACAACAGCTCAGTGACTATCACTGCTAGCTGTGCAGATACATGGATTTGGGCCTGTGTCTGTGGGAGTTTGCGCATTCTCCCTGTGGTTGCGTGGGTTTCCTCCGGGTGCTCCGGTTTCCTCCCACACCCCAAAGATGTGCTCTTAGGCTGATTGGTGCACCAAATTGACCCTACACTGAATCTGGCTACATTCACATACACATGGGGCAGGGTAGGTGTAGGAAAATGCTTTGTTGAAATGGCGGCGTGGGCTCGTTGGGCCGAAGGGCCTGTTTCTCATGCTGGGTTGTTCTTTGTTTCATCTTCGTGTCATCAGCAAATTTTGTCACCCTACACTCAGCCCCCTCCACCAGATCATCTATATAAATGGTAAATAGTTGAGGCCCCAGCACCGATCCCTGCGGCACTCCACTAGTCACCATCCGCCAATCAGAACAGCACCCATTGATACCAACTCTCTGCTTCCTATTAGACAACCAATCTTCTATCCACGCTAACACCTTACCCCCAACTCCGTGCACCCTAACCTTCTGTAGCAACCTCTTGTGAGGCACCTTATCAAACGCCTTTTGAAAATCTAAAAACACCACATCCACCAGTTCCCCTCTGTCTACCGCACTAGTCACATCCTCATAGAAATCCAATAAATTCGTCAAACCAGACTTCCCCTTAATGAATCCGTGCTGCGTCTGCTCTATCAAACCATTCCTTTCGAGGTGCCTCGCTATTTCTTCTTTGATGACGGATTCAAGCATTTTTCCAACTACAGACATTAAAGTAACCAACCTATTATTCCCTGCCTTTTGTCTGCTACCTTTTTTAATCCCTGGGAGTGTTTGATGGAGACAGTGTAGAGAGAACTTCACTCTGTATCTAACCCAGTGCTGCAGCTGTCCTGGGAGTGTTTGATGGGGACTGTATAGAGGGAGCTTTACTCTGTATCTAACCCCGTGCTGTACCTGTCCTGGGAGTGTTTGATGGGGACTGTATAGAGGGAGCTTTACTCTGTATCTAACCCCGTGCTGTACCTGTCCTGGGAGTGTTTGATGGGGACAGTGTAGAGGGAGCTTTACTCTGTATCTAACCCCGTGCTGTACCTGTCCTGGGAGTGTTTGATGGGGACAGTGTAGAGGGAGCTTTACTCTGTATCTAACCCTGTGCTGTACCTGTCCTGGGAGTGTTTGATGGGGGGACAGTGTAGAGGGAGCTTTACTCTGTATCTAACCCCGTGCTGTACCTGTGTTGGGAGTGTTTGATGGGGACAGTGTAGAGGGAGCTTTACTCTGTATCTAACCCCGTGCTGTACCTGTGTTGGGAGTGTTTGATGGGGACAGTGTAGAATTGAAAACTAAGATTGATGGATTTTTGTGAGGCTGGGATATGGAAGCTTTTGGTGCTGTGGAAGCTGGATGGAATTAAGATGCTGATCAGTCGTGTAGAATGATGAAACAGAATTGGTTAGGGAAGAAAAAGTGAAGAGTTGTGAATTGTTTTGCTGACTACAGGGGGCTGGGGGAAGGGTTGTGGGGGTGGGGGGTGGGATTACAGAGAGCTGCCCTGGGGCCATGTACTCAGATCTTTGCTCTTCTTTATTATATATTTATGAGCTGGATGCAGAGCATTATTTCAAAGGGGATTCCACATTCAGAAATGTACTGCAGACTGAGATGGAAACTTATAGATTTCAGGAGGATGCAGGCAGCCCAGTGGAAAGGTCAGATACATGGCCTGTGGAATTCAGTGTAGAGGAATGTACAATGAGAAGAGTGAAGGTGAAATGAACCAACTGATAGAAGTCTACAAGATTATGAGAGGCATGGACAAAGTGGACAGTCAGAAGCTTTTTCCCCCAGGTTGGAAGAGTCAATTACTACAGGGCAGCAGTTTAAGATGCAAGGGGCAAGGTTTAACGGAGATGTACAAGGCAAGTTTTATACACAGAGGGTGGTGGGTGCTGGAAATCTCTGCTGGGTGAGATAGTGGGGGTGGATACGATAGTGAGTTTTAAGGGGCATCTGGACAAATACATGAATAGGATGGGAATAGAGGGATATGATCCCTGAAAGGGTAGAGGGTTTTTGTTAAGTTGGGCAGTGTAGTCTGTGCAGGCTTGGAAGGCCAAAGGGCCTGTTCCTGTGCTGAGAGACATGGGAATGGAAATGCACGGACCTTTAAAGGTGGCAGACAAGTTGAAAGCTTTGTTGAAGCAAGGTCAGGGACCCTTGGCTTTCTGAATAGAGGTGAAGCATTAAAAGCATTGCAGTTATGACAAAGCCTTTATTATACACTGGTCTGGCCCCAGCCAGAAGACACTGTTCAGTTCTGGACACCACACTTTAGGAGGATGTCAGAGTCTTTGGAGAGGGTGCAGGCAAGATTTTACAAGAATGTCCCAGCGATGAACGACTTCTGTTTTGTGGTGGGACTGGAAAAGCTGGGATTGTTCTCCTCAGAGCATGGAGGGTTCAGAGGAGATTAGGTAAAGGGATACAAAATTATGAGTGGGTTTTGATAGAACAAAGAAGAAGAAACTATTGGAGGATCGGCAACCAGAGAACACAGATTTAAGGCAAAAATAACCAGAAGCAACGTGACATTTTGCAATGAGTCCTTGTGATCTGGAATGTGCTGTGTTGCAAATATCTAGTTCACGGTTCATGTACTTTTGTATATAATTTGTAGTTTTAATAATTAAAGTTTGAACTGTGGAAAATTCAAAGTAAACACCCCGTAATACTACACTAAAAAGGTCAGGAGAGATGAGATGGAACTATAAACAGCATGATGTGGAGATGCCAGCATTGGACTGGGGTAAGCACAGTAAGAAGTCTCACAACACCAGGTTAAAGTCCAACAGGTTTATTTGGTAGCAAATGGCACTAGCTTTCGGAGCTTTTCCCCTTCATGAGGCAGGCAGTGCATAACCTGACTGAAAACAGGAACTAAGAATGGAAACATTGGAAGCAAACTGACCTTCCCTGTTTCTAAGGAAATAAAATCTGAACCTGGAGAGGCAGAAACTTGTTACAGCTATATAAACGGAGATCAAACAATTCAGATGTTAGTTGCAGCTTGGAATTGGTGTATGAGGCTTGCAAGTCACTGGGGGAAGATAACCAAAATAAATGTCAGATAGATCTACACTATAAAATAGAGTCAACTATCACTGCATGGAATGTGAGCGAGGCTTCATCTCATTGAATGTTCTGAGGGAGAAAAAGATTGAAGATTTCCTAGTTTGAAATAAGTAGAAGAACTGACAGCGGTCCTCATTGAGTCTTGTGGCAAAAAAGCAACCAGCAGATTCACATGGAAGTAAAGAAGTAACCAGATCAAGGAGCTGGGGCCTCCACCATCAAGAGAGGATATATGAAAGTTTTACTTATGAGAATAGCTGGTGCTAAGGAGAATTCTCCAGAGGACAGTCCAAAGGACTGCTGATCCCTATAGAAGTAGATAACTTTAAGATTGATGTGTCTTATAAGAGCATTCTTGGGAGAAGTAAGAAACAAAGCACAACACAGTTAAGTATATCTCAGCGCAGAGGGAGGACATTCAGCCCATCAGGTCTGCCCTCACTCTTTTGAAGAGCAATTCAGTTCCTTTCATTCCCCACTTTCACCCCAAATCCCTGATTTTTTTTCTCCTTGAGGTATATATTACTGATTGGCCAGTTTCTGTCCCTGGTGCAAGCAGCAAGTGGATTGAATGAGAGTTGAGACCAGGGAGATCCAGCAAAGGGCACGCAGAGAGATATTTGTAAGCCCCAAAACGGCATTCTTTAGGAATCCGGTGCCCAGAGTTTGTGCAGATTGAAGATGATTTAATGCCACAGCCGATCTTACTCTGCTACACAGCTTTATTGCTGAGGAACATTTCAGCTGGTGTTTAAGGGGAGGAATGGGGTTGTTCTAATGCAGCGATAGTCTTCTCTGTACAGACAACAACTGGCCAGACTTACAAAGTATTTGTAATGCAGTGATCCACCCCAAGCTGCAAATGCACAAACAGCAGTATCTTAAGTAGACGTGAAGCATTCAGCTCCTTGCCTGTTATCGCAATGTAATCGCTTCAATAAATACAACACACGGCAGCAATAAAGAAAAAATGTCAGAACAGTTACCATAACAATGAAGCTATTTATGGGTGACGCATGTTAGCAACCCTGTCAGATTAGAGTAAATGTTCTTATTACTATTAATGTTATGTACTGCAGACTGAGACCACATCAGTGCCAGCTTGTGCAGCCACAGTCCATGTACTGCGCGTGAGTTCTGTAGTCTATGCCCTCCATTTGACCCATCACTTTGAACAAGCTTTTGACCACCTGACCTTATATCCCTTGTGTGACTTGGTTTGAGAATCTCTCCTGTGAAAAGTCCTGGAATGTTTAATGGATTTGAAGGCCCTGTCTAGGTTATAGGCAGTCAGAAGTCTCGCAACACCAGGTTAAAGTCCAACAGGTTTATTTGGTAGCACAAGCCACAAGCTTTCGAAGTACTGACCCTTCATCAGGTGGGTGGGAGCTGTGTTCACAAACTGGACATAAATAGACATAAACTCAATTTACAAAATAATGGTTGGAATGCGAGTCTTTACAGCTAATCAAGTCTTAAAGGTGCAGACACTGTGAGTGGAGAGAGGGTTATGCACAGGTTAAAGAGGGGTGTATTGTCTCCAGCCAAGACAGTTAGTGAGGTTTTGCAAGCCCAGGCAAGTCGTGGGGGTTACAAATAGTGTGGCATGAACCCAAGATCCTGGTTGAGGCCGTCCTCATGTGTGCGGAACTTGGCTATCAGTCTCTGCTCAGCGACTCTGCGATGTCGTGTGTCGTGAAGGCCACCTTGGAGAACGCTTACCCGAAGGTCAGAAGCTGAATGCCCGTGACCGCTGAAGTGTTCCCCTACTAGAAGGGAACAGTCTTGCCTGGTGATTGTCGAGCAGTGTTCATTCATCCGTTGTCATGGCGTCTGCATGGTCTCCCCAATGTACAAATCGTCGGGGTATCCTTTCCTGCAGCGTATCAGGTAGACAACGTTGGCCGAGTCGCAAGAGTATGTACTGTGTACCTGTTGGATGGCGTTCTCACGTGTGATGATGGCATCCGTGTTGATGATCCGGCATGTTGTTTATAGGTTGCTGAGGCAGGGTTGTGTGGTGTCGTGGTCACTGTTCTCCTGAAGGCTGGGTAGTTTGCTGCGGTTTGTTTGAGGTTGACCAAATAAACCTGTTGGACTTTAACCTGTTGCGAGACTCCTTACTGTGCTCACTCTAGTCCAATGTCACAATCTCCACATCACAGGTTATAAGCAGCATATTAAAGGAGGAGAGAGGGTGAGTTCCAGAGTTTAGGCTCAGGCAAGAGAAGCCACGGCACCATTCCAGGAGAGATTCAAATCAGGATGCTGAAGAGGCCTGGATTAGAGGAGCATAGATATCTTTAGATTTGTGGGGCTGAAGGGGATTTCAGAGAGAGAGAGAGAGAAAAGGAAAGATTTGAAAGTGAAGATGTGTGAGAATGATTTTGATTTGATTTGATTTATTATTGTCACATGTATTAACATACAGTGAGAAGTATTGTTTCTTGCGCACTACACAGACAAAACATACCATTCATCAAGAAGGAAAGGTGAGAATACAGAATATAATGTTACAGTCATAGCTAGGGTGTCAACAAAGATCAACTTAATGTGAGGTAGGTCCATCCAAAAGTCTGACAGCAGCAGGGAAGAAGCTGCTCTTGAGTCGGTTGGTATGTGATCTCAGACTTTTGTAACTTTTTCCCAACGGAAGAAGGAGGAAGAGAGAATGTCCAGAGTAATTATGTCGGCTGCTTTGCCAAGGCTGCAGGAAGTGTAGACAGAGTCAATGGATGGGAGGCTGGTTTGCGAGATGGATTGGGCTACATTCACAACCTTTTGTGGTTCCTTGCAGTCTTGGGCAGAGCAGGAGCCCATACCACGCTGTGATACAACCAGAAAGAGTGCTTTCTATGGTGCATCTGTAAAGTGGGAGCCAGTGTATGTCAGGGGGCTGCAAAGGAACAGTGTGACAGTTGAAAGGAGTGAGAATGAAGAACACAGGGATATTTCTAATTGCTGATTGCACAAATTCTCCCAAATTGTTTATGTTCACGGTGACAACAGTTGATCCACATCCAAAGTTTATACACTGCTCCTTCATCTGTGTTTTTTGGGTACTAGTCTACTGGGCAACACAGTCATCAGCACTGTTGCCTTACAATGCCAGGGACCCGACTTCAATTTGCACATCCTCCCCGTGTCTGCGTGGGTTTCCTCTGGGTGCTTTGGTTTCCTCCCACAGTCCAAAGATGTGCAGGTTAGGTGGATTAGCCATGGTAAATTGGTGGGGTTACAGGGAAAGGGCAGAAGGGCCGGCCTGGGTAAGATGCTCTTTTGAAGAGTCTTGCAAAATTGATGGGCCAAATGGCCTCCTTCTGCAATGTAAGGATTCTGTGGATTCTATCTGTGAATCACGAAGGTGATTAGAGAGTTGGATAATTGTACCCATTTTAGGATCAGTTATACAATCTGACTTTTATTCTATACTTTAGAACCATAGAATCTCTACAGTGCAGAAGGAGGCCATTCGGCCCATCAAGTTGAAGATGATCATCAAAAGAGCAGCTTACCGAGGTTTCACAAGAAGTTCTCCGCATTATAAACCTCTAATAACTAACGTTTTACATACTGTGCATATGACCTTTCCATTTTGTTTCACAATTATACGCGTCGTTTTATAAAGTTACAAATGTTTAGCCGAATCAAAGGTCAGCAGATGTAACAAGTAGGATTAGCAGGATTTAAACATCAGAGAATTATTATAACTCAGAGTCTGTCTTTTTCCGACACCCTTTCTTTAAACTCTGAATGAAACACCAACCATTACACGAATCTCCTCTGCTGTGCAATACATCTCATTCCTTTTGTTCTCCAGATTGTATCGTGGTTCAGGAATTGTATTGTTCTTTTCATGATGAAGTTTTAACAGTTCATCAGCCCTAGATTTTAATTCAACTAACTGTTAGGATTCAGCGGAAACTCCTTCGCTTGTTCTAGTGTTTTTCACGATAATTAAAGAGAATTCTGATACTTGAAGTTTCAATTTAAGATTTATCTTTGTAGAATTTGCTTCTACAGCTTTACCATTTAAACAGTTCAGGTTTTCTGGGCACAGTGACCACCATTCTGATATTCTCATCAATTTTTCACCGGCAAACTCATCTTCTGTGTGTGAAAGTTGGTTGTCCAAACTGATCAATTTTTCCTTCAATTGGTTGTTAATGGCACCAAGTTTCTTTAAAAGTAAAAAAAACGTTTATTTATTAGTGTCTCAAGTAAAGCTTACATTAACACTGCAATGAAGTCACTGTGAAATTCTGCTAGTCACCACACTCTGGCGCCTGTTCGGGTACACTGAGGGAGAATCTAGCACGGCCAATGCACCCTAACCAGCACATCTTTTGGACTGTGGAAGGAAATTGGAGCACTTGGAGGAAACCCACACAAACAGGGGCAGAAGTGCAGATTTCCACACAGACAGTGACCCAAGCCAGGAATTGAACCCAGGTCCCTGGCGCTGTGAGGCAACAGTGCTAATCACTAATCCACGGTGTTGTTTTTGTCCACAGTCATTTGGGAAGATTAGAATGATCACTCGACTGCTGCAACATGTTGGTCACAGTATTACTATTTATATTGGCTAAATCATTACCCAATATAAATCTACCCCTCCAATAGGTAAAATAGGCACAATTGTTACAGTAACAATTCCATTTACTAAGTCACTTTAAATTGACTCCATACAAGAGAACTGGTTCATAAATCCCCTGAATATTCCTGATTAATACTTTTGCTTTCATCAAACCATCTGGAACGCAAATCATATCAACAGCCGGCATCAATGATTGTACTGTGCCAATATCTCCAATAATATTAATTTATTTTGTTTTGGTGGGGGAGTAAGGGAATACTTCTCCATGTTAAACCTCTGTAACCACCACAAGTACTTTTGTAAAATTCAAGGAAGAATCCCTTGATGATGCTGGTGCATTCTCTATTCTAGTAGGTTATAGTGGAACACATTTCACTTGTAGGCGGCACGGTAGCACAGTGGTTAGCACTGCTGCTTCACAGCTCCAGGGACCTGGGTTCGATTCCTGGCTTGGGTCACTCTCTGTGTGGAGTTTGCACATTCACCTCATGTCTGCGTGGGTTTCCTCTGGGTGCACCAGTTTCCTCCCATAGTCCAAAGATGTACGGGTTAGGTCCATTGGCCAGGCTGAAATTGCCCCTTAATGTCCTGAGGTTAGAGGGATTAGTGGGTAAACGTGTGGGGATATGGGAGTAGGGATTGGGGTAGGTGCAGACTCGATGGGCCAAATGGCCTCTTTCTGCACTATAGGGTTCTATGATTGTACTATTGCCACTGTCTAAAAACCCATTTCCTTTTAATAGCCTTCTTCTATAGCCTTTTCTGAAGACTCCTATTTCTTCCACCAGTTTACCATGCAGCCTCCAACAACTGGCTTTGAGGTTCTTTGTATTATGGCAATAAAAGCATACTAGTTTCTTTACATCACTTTTATTCTCTACGCTATCATTTTTATTTACAGGAATAACTTCTGCATTGTCCCCATAGCTAGACTCTTTTCTATTCCTCCATCTTCCTTGTGGGTTTGCAAATGAAGATCTACTGCTCCAAATACCTAAAGTTTAAAGTTTATTTATTAGTGTCACAAGTAGGCTTACATTAACACTGCAATGGAGTTACTGTGAAAATCCCCTAATTGCCACATTCCAGCACCTGTTTGGGTACACTGAGAGAGAATTTAATATGGCCAATGCACCTAACCAGCACGTCTTTTAGACTGTGGGAGGAAACTAGAGCACCAGAGGAAGCCCACGCAGACACAGGGAGAATGTGCAGATTCCACATAGGTAGTGACCCCAGTCAGGAATCGAACATGGGTTCCTGGTCCACTGTGCTGCCTATGTGATATATCATAGCCATCTGCCAGAACTGCTGCTTCCCATAGCTTAGAAACCCTATGGTCTTCCAGGTGTGACTTAATAGCCACTGAGGTGCTGTTTCAAAATTCTTCCAGTATCACTGGCTCTCTCATGTTGCCATAAATTTTGTTCAAAGTTCAGCACCTGAAACTACCTGTCCCACATCATTACTTTCTCCCAAACAATTTCATTCAATCTTTTCCAACCAAAACATTCTGCATTAAAGAGGTTATGTGTCCTTTGGTCACATTAACTTTGTAGCCGTCTTTTCGAAGGGGATGAAGTGTATCTCAGCTCCATTCTCAGTGAATTTAGCCCTGGAATATCAAAGCTCAGAATGGGAGTCAATTCCATCTAGTCATCTCTCTTTCACCTTGTAACCTAACCCTTTCTCTAACCCATTCATGCTGTTTGACTTACTTCTGTCTCTTACAAACTCAAGCTCAAGCTTTTGCTTTTCCATTTCTTTTCCAAGTTCTAATTTTTGCTTCTCAATCTCCTTCTATCTCAAGCTGCTTCATCTGTAATTGAATTCTCACTAAATCAACTGGATTACCATCTGAATTAACTTTTTTCCCCTTCTAATCCTAGAAGCTATGCTATTACAGCCATTATATCTGTCTTCTTAGCCCTGGCTTTTACCTCAAACTTCAACTTTTCTGCTAATATGATTAACTTAGGCTTGGTTAATTGTTGCAAAAAAAAATCACTTGAGGATAAATCCTCCCTCGCTAGAAAAGTCATAGAAATCGACAAAGCCATTCTGCTTTTCAACCAGCGCAGTACATTTCACTGTGGAAGTGTTATCAACTACAACCTCAGCAAGTACCAGCACTTGTACCTGCCTATATGGATTTAAAATTGCACGAGGGCCCCCAGTTTATTCCATGATTCTGTGCCAGACCCCAAAATATTTGGTACGGTCTGGTTAGGAGCAAGAACATTTTGTTTTAAGGAGCCATAATTTGAGATTCAAGACACTTGCTAAGAGGACACAACTAAAAGGTCTTTTGGGTTTTGAATAAATGAAAATAAACTTTACAAGGTCAGAAAGGTAAAACAATTTACATAGCCTCTCAGAAGACTAAGGAAATTTGGCATGTCGGCTACAACTCTCACCAACATTTACAGATGCACCATAGAAAGCATTCTTTCTGGTTGTATCTCAGCTTGGTATGGGCTCCTGCTGTGCCCAACACACGCAAGGAACTACAAACGGTCATGAATATAGCTCAATCCATCACGCAAACCAGCCTCCCATCCATTGACTCTGTCTACACTTCCCGCTGCCTCGGCAGCCAGCGTAATTAAAGACCCCACACACCCCAGACATTCTCTCTTCCACCTTCTTCCTTTGGAAAAAAGTTACAAAAGTCTGAGGTCACATACCAACCGACTCAAGAACAGCTTCTTCCCTGCTACTGTCAGACTTTTGAATGGACTTACCTTGCATTAAGTTGATCTTTCTCTACGCCCTAGCTTTGACTGTAACACTACATTTTACATCTCTTGTTTCCTTCTCTATGAATGGTATGTTTTGTCTGTATAGTGCACAAGAAACAATACTTTTCACTGTATGTTAATACATGTGACAATGATAAATCAAATCAAAGTATCTATCTTATTCTCTGATATTCAGAGTCGATACAAGGTACATGTAAATTAACAGGCAAACTATGTTTGCAAATGGCACACTGCACAATATATGGCAGATGCTACCAAGACAGATTCTACAAATTATGCAACAGCCCACCCAAATATCAGTAGCACCGCAAGTCAACTAATCTCATTGAAATTCTGTCTCTGTCATGAGAAATTCTGTCTTTAACTTCAAGGATCCAACCTTGACATTCTCTCCAAAAATCACTCCAACTTGGACAGCATCAATGACAGCCCACCTTGCAGGGTTTCAATCTTGTCTCCCAAGACTCCATTCACCTGGATTCCCAAGTATGTACTCAAGCACCAATCACAAGCAAATGTTCAGATGTTCAGCTGCTGTTCCAAAGTGGTACCAATAGCACGGAGTCACCAACCTCCTGCTCCCTTCTTTGATCACCAGGGCTTCTGCTGCACTCCCTCCATTTGAGGTTTGCTTAGAATCATTCTCTCTGCCTCTTTCTTCTCTCTGTTCCTTGCGCTATGCACTGCCTTGGACTCCCTTAGATCTTTTCCCTGTCCAGTAGCCTCTCAACTAAAGTGCTCCATTTCCCAGTCACGTGACCCCATCTTTGCACCGTGTACTTGTGCACAGGCACACTGGGATTTCAAGCACTATAGTGCGCTACGAAGCAAGTATGGGTTTCCTAGAACTGGCATGGTCACCATGTGTTGACCATCCCTAACTGTCCTTGAGGAGATGACGGTGAGCTGCCTCCTTGAAACCTAAAATCTATCTGGTGTCGTCACAACAATTGTGCTTAAGACAGGAAGTTCCAGGATTTTGACCAATGGCAGTAAAAGAATATATATCCCAGCTTGCAGGGGAACTCCCAGGTGGCGGTGCTTTCTGTGTCTGCTGCTCACAGGTTTAAGAACAAACAAAGAACAAAGAAAATTGCAGCACAGGAACAGACCCTTTGGCCCTCCAAGCCTGCACAGATCATGCTGCCTGACTAAAACTCCCTACCCTTCCAGGGACCATATCCCTCTATTCCCATCCTATTCATGCATTTGTTAAGATGCCCCTTAAAAGTCACTATCATATCCGCTTCCCCCACCACTCTCTGTGTAAAAGATCTGCCTCGTACATCTCTTTTAAAACTTGCCCCTCTCACCTTAAACCTGTGCCCCCTAGTAATTGACTCTTCCACCCTGGGACAAAGCTTCTGACCATCCACTCTGTCCATGCCTCTCATAATCTTGTAGACTTCTATCAGGGCTCCCCTCAACCTCCATCGCTCCAGTGAGAACAAACCAAGTTTTTCCAACCTCTCCTCGTAGCTAATGCCCTCCATACCAGGTAACATCCTGGTTAATCTTTTCTGTACCCTCTCCAAAGCCTCCACATCCTTCTGGTAGTGTGACGACCAGAATTGAACACTATATTCCAAATGTGGCCTCACTAAGGTTCTATAAAGCGTCAACATGACTTGCCAGTTTGTAAATTCAGTGCCCCGGCCGATGAAGGCAAGCATGCTGTATGCCTTCTTGACTACCTTCTCCACCTGCATTGCCACCTTAGTGACCTGTGTACCTGTACACCCAAATCCCTTCACCTATCAATACTCTTAAGGGTTCTGCCAATTACTGTATATTTCCTGTCTATATTAGACCTTCCAAAATGATTAGAAGGTGCTATTTAATGAGACTTACTGGTTGCTGCAATGCATCTTGTAGATAGTACACACTGCTGCTATTGAGCGTTGATGGTGGAAAGAGTGGATGTTTATGGATGTGGTGCCAATCAGGTGAATTACTTTGTCCTGGATGGTTTTGAGCTTTGAGTGTTGTTGGAGCTGCATGCATCCAGGCAACTGGAGAGGATTCCATCACACACCTGACTTGTGCCTTGTAGATGGTGGACAAACTTTGGGGGATCAGGAGGTGAGTTGATCGTCACAGAATTACCAGCCTCTTGTAACTGACTAGTCCAGTTCTATTTCTAGTCAAGGGTTGTCCCAGGATGTTGATAGTGGGGGATTCAGCAATGAATAATGTCATTGAATGTCATGGGGTGATGGTTAGATTAATTGTTTTCACTAGTGTGGTCCAAATGTTAGTTTACAGCCCAAGCCTGACATTGTCCGGATCTTGCTGTGAGTTGCTGCTGGAGGAAGTCTCACAACACCAGGTTAAAGTCCAACAGGTTTATTTAGTAGCACAAGCTTTCGGACCATTGCTCCTTCACCAGATGAGTGAGGAGCTGTGTTCACAAACAGGGCATACATAGACACAAACTCAATTTACAAAATAATGGTTGGAATGCGAGTCTTTACAGGTAATCAAGTCTTTACAGGTACAGACAATGTGAGTGGAGAGAGGGTTAAGCACAAGTTAAAGAGGGGTGTATTGTCTCCAGACAGGCTGACTGTAAAGACTTGATTATAAAAACTTGAAGAGGGAGCAGCGCTCCAAAAATTTGTGTTACCAAATAAACCTGTTGGACTTTAACCTGGTGTTGTGAGACTTCTTACTGTGCTTACCCCAGTCCAATGCTGGTATCTCCACATCACGGTTGGTACTGGGTCAGTATAGAGGAAGCTTTACTCTGTATTTAGCCTGTGCTGTAAATGTTCTGGGAGTGTTTGTTAGGTCAGTCTAGAGGGAGTTTTACTCAGCACTCATTCATACTATCTATTGGTGCCTTAAACTGACTCTGGGAGCCTTAAAGTTACAAAGTGTGCCCTTTCTTAGTATTAGCGTTCACCTGCGTGAAGAGTAAATGTCACCAAAAGTAGAAGATTCAATATTGAATAAATCCCTGCAGTACAAATTTAAAAGGGATTAACTGAGCCAGATCTATTGGGTTTAACACTGATAATCTGGTATTTGATCTCACTCTGGGGCGCAAAATTTTGCTGTTTCTTACCAGTCCCTTTCCGCTCAATAAAACATGAGCAACGTTTGCTGTCATGATTGTGTCTGATACAATCCAATCCAACTCTCTAACCTGCAACCTCACTATAACTCTAAATCTGGGATCGTGCACTGTCCTGCTGCTCTCAGCTGAGTAATATTCGGTTAGGATCATAGAATCCCTCCAGTGCAGAAGGAGCCCATTTGGCCCATCAAGCCTGCACAGACATAAGAACATAAGAAATAGGAGCAGGAGTAGGCCATCTAGCCCTTCGAGCCTGCCCCGCCATTCAATAAGATCATGGCTGATCTGAAGTGGATCAGTTCCACTTCCCCGCTCTCTCCCCATAATCCTTAATTCTCTTGTCTGTCAAAAACCTATCTACCCGTGACTTAAATATATTTAGCGAGGTAGCTTCCACCACTTCAACGGGCAGAGAATTCCGGAGATTCACCACCCTTTGAGTGAAGAAGTTCCTCCTCAACTCTGATCTAAACTGCGCCCCCCTTATCTTGAGGCTGTGCCCTCTAGTCCTGCTATCCTTTCTAAGCGGGAAGAATCTCTCTACCTCTACCCTATCCATCCCTTTCATTATCTTATACGTCTCTATAAGATCCACCCCCGCTCATCCTTCTGAACTCCAATGAGTACAGACCCAGTCTATTTAGTCTCTCTTCATAGTCCAAACCCCTCATCTCCAGCATCAGCCTAGTGAACCTCCTCTGCACTCCCTCCAAGGCCAAAATATCCTCGCGCAAGTGCGGCGACCAAAACTGCACACAGTACTCCAGCTGCGGCCTCACCAGTGCCCTGTAAGTTGCAGCAAGACCTCCCTGCTTTTATATTCTATCCCTCTCACTATAAAGGCCAACATTCCATTCGCCTTCTCGATCACCTGCTGCACCTGCAGACTGGATTTTTGTGACTCATGCACAAGGACCCCCAGGTCCCTCTGCACTGTAGCATGCTGCAGCTTTTCGCCCTTTAAATAGTAATCCTTCCTACTATTATTTCTGCCAAAGTGGATAACCTCACACTTGCTAACATTGTACTCCATCTGCCAGGTCCTCACCCACTCGCTCAGCCTATCCAGATCCCTCTGCAGACTTTCCACACCCTCCGCGCAATTTGCTTTTCCACTCATCTTCGTGTCATCAGCAAATTTTGTCACCCTACACTCAGCCCCCTCCTCCAGATCATCTATGTAAATGGTAAATAGCTGAGGCCCCAGCACCGGTCCCTGCGGCACTCCACTAGTCACCAACCGCCAATCAGAATAGCACCCACTGATACCAAACAGGCATCAACAGGACAACAGGTGCTATCCTGTAAACCCATGTGTTTACACTGCAGGTCCCTCTGACACTAAGGGACAATTTAGCATGGCCAATCCACCAAACCCGCACATCTTTGGACTGTGGGAAGAAACCCGAGCACCTGGAGGAAACCCACACAGACAGTCATCCAAGGCTGGAATCAAACCTGAGTCCCTAGCACTGTGCTATCCCCTGTGCCACTGTGCCACCAGATGATCCCAGCTATTGTTACTGCCACCAGGAAGCTGACTTGATAGATTCTAACTTTTATTCTTTATTTAGAAACTTTAAGAGCCACTAATCAACAGTCACAGGAGTCCACTGATAGTTTTGTAACAAAAAAACTTATGAAACAAGAACTATATACACTACTCCTTCACCCAAACTATAACTTTACAGATACGTACAGATACATAAGGATAACAAAAGTTACAAAATCTACCTTATATTCTAATGCGCATATTAAGTACATAGTCCATGTAAACTGATAGGTAAACTGTGATCAGACCCACCATACTCCGAAACCAAGTGACAGATGCCACCCAAAGTAGATGCTATAGTTTTCTCATCAGCTCCTCCCGGACACTCGTCACACTGTGAGCCAATTGGTGTTGCAGGCCTTTTAATTGGGTTTCCAATCTCTACTCTTGAAGAACACGCCTTGAATTTTGTCCTAAACTACACTTCTGCTCAGATGTTCTCAACAAGGAGCCACCTCCAGGATTTTGAACTCTCCTGCCATTTTCCACTCTGCCCCCCCCACAGACCACCATGTGCATCTAAGCTTCAGTTTTCATGCAGTTTCTCAGAAATTCAGCCATGTCAACAGAATACTGCCACTTCACAGGCCTATTGTAAAAAGGCACAGACTTTTGGCTGCCTCTTTGGATCTTATGATTTCTCGCAAGCCCACTTTACCTTGATTTTGCTCTCACAACTTTCTCTCCTTAAATCAAAGCCTTTTCCTCTGCTCCTGATTTTAACATCACCAAATAGGACATTGTTCAGATTCCTGTTTTTATTCCTTAACATAAACATCTTCTTGGATTTTAATGTATTTTTGTCCCACCTCCTGGTTTCTGGAACCTTCTCCTGATCTTTTGGGAAATCTGCTTTTTGCAGCCCCCTCTCCTGTCCAACTCCCCTGATTCCTGTTTCCAACTGAACTAAAGCTGCTTTCTGTTTTCCTGTATCCCTGTGTGCTTCCTATTGCTAGGCAGCAGCCCAGTTTCTTTTCTCCTTTGTTTTAGCCTCTCAAAACCACTGCCCCCCCCCCACCAATAACTGAGCTCTGAATGCCGAGGGTCATAAAACCTCATTAAAATGCAGGAATGCAAACAACCCACAGACATAAAGGCATTACTTTAAATTGAAACCAAAACTCAAACTCCCCCTTTCTTAACATGCAAATACAGAAATATGAATTAAATTTAAAATCTATAGCTTATTCCTAACACCCACAGCACAAATATAATGTGGTTTCCTCCCACATTCCCAAGATGTGTAGGTTAGGTGGATTGGCCATGCTAAATTATCCCTTATTGTCCCAAAATGTGTAGGTTACGGGGATTAGCCATGCTAAATTATCTGTTATTGTCTAAAGATGTGTAGGTTAGGGGGATTAGTGGGGTAAATATCTGGGGCTACAGGCCTGGTTGAAATGTTCTGCCATTGCAGACTCAATGGGCCAAATGGCCTCCTCCTGCACTGTAGGGATTTTAAATGATTCTATAATTTACTTAAAACTATCTCTATTTCTGAACAATTCCTGGAATCAGCAAATAATGTTCATGATTCTTTCTATTTCTTATTATCCTCTATATCACTAATCTTTCACTGGGTTAATTTCTGTTGCATCATGAATGTTTGCGTGTACAGGATCACTGTGGGTTTGCCAATTCTCCAAGAGTGGCCTGGAGTCTCCAGGAATTAAAAACTAATCCCCAGACCATGGCCAGAAGAAAAATCAGGGAGGGTGTTTTATTTAAAATGGTGTTTTTAAAGAAAGATTGTTTGAACATTTTTTGCTTAGTATTTGTACAAATATCTGAGATTGGATAAAATGGCTATTTGACAAGTCAAAAATCCTCCAATCCGGTAAATGCAAGAAAAACCTGCATTTATGTAGCACCTTTCACAGCCTCGGATGTCCCATAACAACTCTTGGCCAATGACGTATTCCTGAAGCGTAGTCATGGTCATTAATGTGAAGTCGGTTCACTTTCCAATTGGCTGCGGGAAGGTGGGGCCTATCAGGATGGATGTCTCAGGTGACCAATGGCAAGAGAACTACAGGAAGCAGTTGATGCCAAAATATTGAATGCATTCAAGAAGCGGCTGAATACAGCACTTGGGGCAAATGGGATCACAGGTCATGGGCAGAAAAGCAGTTGGATGATCAGCCATGATCATAATGAATGACAGAGCAGCCTTGAAGGGCCAAATGGCCTCCTCCTGCTCCTATCTTGTGTGTTTCTATGAGAGGGCAGGGGCAGGGGGGTCATGTGATGAAATCCCCAGGAATACATGATCACGGAGTTGGGAATAGTACTGTAATGGTTAATAGTGTCCTGATCGTACAGCTTCCTCCTTCCAATCCCTTGAAAGGTCTTAAGTCGACAAAATCCGGCTTTGCTGAGTTTTTAATGTTATTTGGGTTTTTGTCTGACGCTAAGTTTGAATATAAAGCTTAGAAAGAGAGCATTGCGTTAATGGATCTGTGTGACCTCAATCTTCAACAGCCAGAATCACCCTCGGAGTGTTAGAAACTCTTCGCGTAACCCCCACCCCTCATTGCCAGCAGCACTTGGGAAGAATCCTGTGCAAGTTGTGCTCACAGACCGTTTGTTGCCTGTGTGTTTTTGTCTCAGTTTCTCAGATAATGAAGACATTCAGAGCTGTTTGGCAGATTTGATCACATTAGGTCATGCAGCTTTATGTTTTTGGAGGTGTTGTTGAGAATGTGCTTCTGGTGCAGTGCTGTAGGCTTAGAATTTGACGGGGGCGGCACTGCTGCCTCACAGTGTCGGGGAGCCGGATTCAATTCCAACCTCCGATCACTGTTTGTATGGAGCTTCTCCCGCTGTCTGCGTGGGTTTGCTCCCACAGTCCAAAGATGTGTGGGTTAGGTTGATTGGCCATGCTAAATTGACCCTGGTGTCAGGAGGATTAGCAGCGTAAATATGCGGGGCTGCAGGAATAGGGTCTGGTTGCGATTGTGGTCGGTGCAGTCTCAATGGGCCGAATGGCCTCCTTCTACCCCGTAGGGATTCTCTGATTATGACGACTGTCTGTACCTGTAACTTTAAAGACAAGAATCCAATTGCTGCAAACAGGTGGTTATTGCACAGGGACATGCTGATGGCTTTACTGCAACTCAGAGGAGAATCAACATGAAACAGTCGGCTAATTTTAACCCTTTCTCTTTAAAAGAATGATGACATTGTGAAGTGTGACCTCTGAACTTTAGCAAACTCACATTTATGTGTATGATGCAGAGTGATGGAGTCATTACAGCACAGAGGAGGCCATTCAGCCCATCCAGCCCATGTCAGTATCTAGCAGCTGTTCTTTGACATTGCACACAGTATACAGAAATACTCTGATTAGTGAACACGAGAGGATAATGCTGTGTAACATACATGTCTGGGAATCCCTGATTCTCCACAGGAAATCATCAGAACCTTTGGCAATCAGAGCAAAAGCCTCAGAATGGCTGTTGTATGTCATCTCGATGGGTCTGTTTATACTCTAATAGTGGTGGAAAATCCCCATGGATTATGCTAAAGGGCAGCACCTATCCTGCAGATACTCGACGTCAGTGCTCACCCCAGAGGTCAGCATGTGTCTGAGAGGTCAAAGCGTATGCAAGAGGTCAGAGCGTATCCGAGAGGTCAGAGCATATCCCAGAGTTCGGTGCGCATCCGAGAGGTCAGTGCATGTCCGAGAGGTCAGAGTGTGTCCCAGAGGTCAGTGCGTGTCCAAGAGGTCAGCATATGTCCGAGAGGTCAGCGCGTGTTCGAGAGGTCAAAGCATATCTGAGAGAGCGTGTGTCTGAGAGGTCAGAGTGTGTCTGAGACATTAGAGTATATCCGAGAGGTTAGAGCATGTCCCAAAGGCCAGAGCATGTCCGAGGGATCAGAGCATGTCCGAGGGATCAGAGTGTGTCAGAGGGGTCAGAGCATGTCCCAAAGGTCAGAGCATGTCCAAGGGGTCAGTGTGTGTCCCAGAGGTAAGAGCGTGTTTGAGGGGGTCAGCGCATGTGCGAGAGGTCAGAGCATATCTGAAAGGTCAGAGCGTGTCCCAGAGGTCAGAGCATGCCTGAGGGGTCAGTACATGTCCGAGGGGTCAATGCGTATCTGAGGGTTCAGTGCATGTCCAAGGGTTCAGAGCGTGTCTGAGACATTAGAGTGTGTCCGAGAGGTCAAAGCGTGTCTGAGAGGTCAGGGCATGTCCAAGAGGTCAAAGCGTGTCTGAGAGGTCAGGGCATGTCCGAGAGGTCAGAGTGTGTCCAGTAGGTCAAGTGCACGACAGAGAGGTCAGGGCGCGTCCGAGAGGTCAAGGAGTGTCCGAGAGGTCAGGGCGTGTGCAAGAGGTCAGGGCGTGTCCGAGAGGTCAGGGCGCGTCCGATAGGTCAGGGCACGTCCGAGAGGTCAGGGCGTGTCCGAGAGGTCAGGGCGCGTCCGAGAGGTCAGGGCGCGTCCGAGAGGTCAGGGCGCGTCCGAGAGGTCAGGGCGCGTCCGAGAGGTCAGGGCGCGTCCGAGAGGTCAGAGCGCGTCCGAGAGGTCAGAGCGTGTCCGAGAGGTCAGAGCATTCCCAGGAGTCAGAGTGTGTTTGAGGTTTTAAGTACAGGATTTATATATTCTGTATCGACATGATGACATTAATTATTAATCAGGAAATGACCAAATGTAGTCAATATCATATTTCCCCCCAAACTGTAACAAATCCATTATCAGATTTTTATTATTATGGAACAGATTCACATTCTGCATTCCAGCACCAATAGACGGTACAGACAAACCGAAATACAGCAACAATCTCCCCGGCTGGAACCGCTGGTCACAATGGTCTGAAACTGGTGAACGGAATCAGCCAACTCCCCCACATCAGGAATAAACACTGCATTGTAATGGAGGAGATAATACTGAACTCTCTCCATTCAAAACCCAGTCACAGCTCAGTGCAGTAAATAGAACATTTACACAGGAACAGTCAGGACACATCACACCATGGTAATGGAACCAGAGGAGAACAGAATATTGAAGGGGTTACAGTGAGTAAGTGTTGCAGTTACAGGATGTGTACATATATGCAAGACTTAATATATTATTAGAGCCAGAGAAAAAGCTATTTGTCTAAAGATGTGGACTACTATAGAATAAAAGTATCATTATTTTATTACTCCCCATGGGATGAGTGGGTCACTGAGCAGACCAGCATTTATTGCCCCCTCTTATTACCCATCAGAAGGGGATTGTGAGCAAACTTCGTGAGTGCAGCTGGGTGGCTTGCTAAGCCATTTCAGAGGTATGTCTGGAGTCACATGTGGGCCACATTGGGTAAGAACATCAGATTTGCTTCTCCAAAGGGGCGCTAGTGAATTCAATGGGTTTTTACAACAATCCAGTAACTTCCTGGTTACCATTGCTGAGGTTTTATTGAATAAACTGAATTTAAATTCTTCAGCTGATGTGGGATTTGAACTCCTGATCATAAGCTCAGGTCCCTAGATTATTAGTCCAGTGACGTAACCACCTACTGTCCCCCTTCAGTATCTTTACCAGTTGTCAGCCACGACTCAGTGGGGAGCACTCTTGTCTCTGCATTGAACACAGACTCACGGCAGCAACTGCTTTCCAGATTCTTTCACAAGGTATGGGCATTGCTGACCTTTGCCTTTTCCGGTGCTTTGGTTGATGCCAGATTGTCCAGTTGGCTTCATTCCTTTCAGACGTTGTGGCCATTTTGGTGGCCTGCTAGAGGACATTTAAGAGTTAACCTCGTTGCTGTGACTCTGGAGTCACATGTAGGCCAGACCGGGTAAGGATGGCAGATTTCCTTCCCTAAAAGACATTAGTGAACCAGGTGGGTTTTTCCAACAATCAACAATGTTTCATGATCGTCATTGGTCAAACTTTTAATTTCACCAGCTGTCTCAGTGGGATTTGAACTCATGGACCTGGAGTATTATCTCTGGATGACTTGTTCCGTGAAACTATCAGTGTGCCACCACCACCCCAACTGCTTGAGCTGACACTCCCAGGTGGCCCAGGATGCCATCTTTAAAATGAAATGGGGCCCTGTCTGTCTCCCCAGGTGGACATGAACAGGCCCCATTGCACAATTTTCAGGAGGAGAGAGAGAAGTCATCCCCGCGAGCTGTTTAGTAT
The DNA here is from genome assembly GCF_965287045.1 of Carcharhinus amblyrhynchos. Taxonomy (NCBI): domain Eukaryota; kingdom Metazoa; phylum Chordata; class Chondrichthyes; order Carcharhiniformes; family Carcharhinidae; genus Carcharhinus; species Carcharhinus amblyrhynchos. Next base: position 181,748 of record NW_027649905.1, on the reverse strand, counting down.
TTCTCCCTCAATCAACGTCACAAAAACAACTGGGCTGTGGGATCTTGCTGTGCACAAATCAGCTGCCACGCTTCTTACATTACAAAAGCGACCACACCTCAAGACTGATTCTGAAACGTTCTGAGTGGTGAAAGTCATTGCATAAACTTCACAACTTCTTGCTGCTTCGGAAGACACTGAGTTCCAGAGATAATTAGAGAAAGGCCATTAGCGTGTTCACCTATACAGGGCTAAGTATTAGTCGGCTATGACATGGTAAACCATTTAAATCCGGTTAACAGGGGTGAAAGCCCCAGTTCCAAACCGGTGTTTGAAATGCAGGTCACCTCACCCAGGACCTGTTCATATTCTTTATGAGCTTCACTGAGCCGGTGAAAAACATTATTCAGGTTGCTTGGTGTCATTTATCATAAACTTTCAGAAAACATTTGATGTGGCCCCCACAGGAGGTTCATGGTTAAGGTGCAAGCTCTTGGAATCTACAATGTCGGACCTTTCATTGGCTAAATAATTAGGGAACAGTTTACTGAAGGTTAAAGCGTCACGGAGCAGCAAGGACCAGGACTCCAGCAATGTTTATTTCATCGTCACAGTTCACACTAACTGTTGCCTTTATGATTTTTATTACATTTCCATGAAGGACGTGGGGGTGAGTTTTTTTAAGTTAAAGGTGGAAGTTCTAGTTTAACCAATCATGGGGAAAGCTGCTGATCAAACAAAATGGCCATCATTCCATGATAGCACCAGAGACGCAGTAATGAAGGAGAGGCACAAGCACTTTGAGGGGTCACGTAATGCCAGCAGTGCAGAAGGAGACCATTTGGCCCATCAATTCTGTACCGACTCTTCAACAGAGCATCCTACCCGAGCCCTGTTCCCATAACTACACGCTTTTACTCCACTAATCCCCCTAACCCACATATCCTGGGTGACTAAGTGTCCGGAGATGTACAGGTTACGTTGATTGGCCATATTAACTTGCTCCTTAGTGTCAGAGGGATTAACAGGGTAAATATGTGGGGTTATGGCAATAGGGCCTGGGTGGGATTATGGTTGGTGCAGACTCGATATGCTGGATGGCCTCCCTCTGCACTGTAGGATTCTATGAACTCACCATGACCAATCTACGTAACTTGGACTGTGGGAGGAAACTGGAGCACCCAGAGGAAACCCACGCAGACACGGATGGAATGAGCAAGCTCCATATGGGTGCCCACCTGAGGCTGGAATTGAACCCCGGTCCCTGGCACTGTGAGGCAATGTGGTCAGATGAGGCACTTCTTAAGCCAACACAGCCTAAAGCACCAGGGAGAGCTCAAACTGACCCCCAGTTGAGGGTATCTGGGGTTGAATATGGGGTCGAGTGTTCTCATTGGACATTAAGTGGGATAAGTAGCTCACAGTATTACTGTTACATGGGATAAACTGCTGTGTCTGAAGCTCAATAATAAGAGATACTAATACAGTGGATAAAACTGCAGTTTTTTTCAATTCCCTGCTCCAGAACCCCAGGAAGCCGCAGTGTGAAATGATACCCAGTTTATCAGGAACTGTGCTCCAGTGCAGACGGTTGTCAGAGTAAATCTGGGATTTTAATTTGTGAAGGCCTTTCGTATCATTTAGGGAGAAGGGTTCCCAACACAATGAACAAATAATGAATCAAATTCAAAAATAATTTACTGTGTTTCACAATTTTGGAGATAATGACATTAATCTCCTGGGACTGAGAGATAAAAATTAAATAATTTATCTGCAGTTCATAATTTAAATGGATTGTTCATCTTTCAAGGCCACGTTAAACGACTAAACCTTGGGGATGGTTTTTTTTTTGCTGAGCAGAGCTGTTCATAAATTGAAAATGTTTCTGCACTCTTCATGTGAGCCACATATCCAGAGGGGAGGGACATCAACAGTTCACTGTGTCCTTCTGTAGTCTCCAGAACAGCTGCATGTACCGAATACTCCTCCCTGCTTAACTCACTGGTTCACTTGTTTATTCCTTCCAAATATCATTCTGTTCAGTCCACCTTCATGGACTCCCGCACTCTGTCCTCTCATGTAACTCCTTCCACTGTCACTGGTTGGATTCATTCCTCGCCTTAATGCAAAGAAAAGTACAGCACAGAAACAGGCCATTCAGTCCTCCAAGCCTGTGCTGATCATGATGCCCTAACTAAACTGAAAAAAACCTTCTGCCCTTTCTCAGTCCATATCTCTCTATTCCCTCCCTATTCTTCTACCCATCCAGATGCCTCCTAAATGTTACCAATGCTTCCACTAGCTCTTCTGGCAGCACCTTCCAGGCACCCACTTCTCTCTGCATGAAAAGCTGCCCCTGCACAACTCCCTTAAACTTTCTCCCTCCCACCTTGAATCTGCGTCCCCTTGTAATTGACACTTCCACAAAAAGCCTCTGACTATCCACCCTGTCTATGCGTCTCACAATTTTGTAGACCTCTATCAGGTCCCCCCTCAGCCTCTGTCTTTATGATCCCTCTCTGTGTGTGGAGTGAGGGCAGAGTGAAAATCAGGTGTTTACCATAAATAGTAAGAGGTTGAAACCCGATTCTGTCCTCAGGATATCCGCAAACCCTTGGCAGTGAAGTCACTGGACACTGACTGCTGGTGTTCCGACCTGCCCTAACCAATAGACACTGAGGTTAACTTTAATCCTTAAGATCACTCAGATCAAATATCTTATTACAGACTGCTCTTCCTTTGCCAATTTTAATTTGAAGAATTCACAATAAACTCTCAATGGCAGTGTTAGACAAAATGTGACATCGGGGAGCCCAAACTGAACTGGGAATGAATGAGAAAACTCTCCGCTGGCTGGAGTCATACCTGGCACATAGGAAGATGGTTGTGGTGGTTGGAGGTCAATCATCTCAGTCCGAGGACATCAGTTCGGGAGTTCCTCAGGGTAGCGTCCACTGACACATAGACCCCTCCTGGCCTGGAAATATTATGATGTGGGAATGCTGGCGTTGGACTGGCGTAAACACAGTAAAAAGTCTGACGACACCAGGTTTTAGTCCAACCGATTTATTTGATAATAGACTCACAAGCTTTCGAGGTTAGGGACTAACCCGAAAGCTTGTGAGTCTATTCTGAAATAAATCGGTTGGACTAAAACCTGGTGTTGTCAGACTTTTTACTGGAAATATTACCCATTGCTGGGGCTGGTTCCAATGGAGCCAGAACCTCATCCTGGTTACAAAAATACAAATAGAAAATGCTGGAAATACTCAACAGGTCTGGCAGCATCTATGGAGAGACAGACAGAATGAACGTTGATGACTCACAGCAGAATTGAGACAAGTCAGATTGAAGATTTAAGCAAGTAAAAGGGGCCAGGGTGGAACAAAAAAATCCAAAAGGGTGAAGACAGAAGCGAACAAAAGACAAAGGCAGAAATTCTCCAGCTGTTCTTGCCAGCAGGATCTTCCAGTTGCGCTGACGGTGAATCCCCACGGCCGGTTTCCCGGTAACAGGGAGTACATTGAATGGGAAACCTGTAAATAGCGGCCGGATCTGGGGATCGGATCTGGGGATCCTGCTGCTGGCCAATTGTGGGCTGACTCCACCTCTGCGAAACATGAGTTGGTCTTGCAGAGTCAAAGGGCCAAGTACAGAAATAAGAGACATTGATAACGGAGTGTGAGCAATTGTCAACAGAAAGCAAAGTGAGAGAAACAAGATCAAGGCCAGGACTTGCAAAGAGAAAAGAAGCGAAAGGGGGGCAGAGAATACAATCATAAAGTGTTGAACATTAACATGGAGCCCTGAGCTCTGCCCCATCGTGAGCCGGGAAGGGGCTACCCCCCAGTTAGACCCTCCCATGCCTGAGGTGAAATGGGGAGTGTTGGGGTAGAGGTTTACCCGGAGTACGGGGGGGAGGTGGGAGTGGGGGTTGGGGGGTGGGAGCTGGTCAAATTGCCAGTATCCCAAGCTGCCAGTCAGGAGGATGGAGCAGGAACCCCGGAATGAACCCTCCCTGCATCTGACACCGGGACAGAGACCCGCCACACAACTCCACAAACTAAACATGATGGGCTGCCAGTGGAACCTGAAAAACACTTACTGTGCTACTTCCCACAAACCCGAAAAGATTGATGTGAGTACTGAGAAATTGTGCAGAATAATAAAGGGATGAGCTTGCACCAGGAGATTAAAGAATATTCAGATCGATCTGCTGTGTGTCTCACCTGCCAACTTGTTTGATTAAGATGTTCTTGCCTCCTAAGATGCACGTTGGAGAATTGCACAGTGAGATCCCACTGCCATATGATTTCTGTAGCTCACTCTGAAGGCTCAGCATCAGCCCCTGAATCACAGAGTGTCAGCAGGGCAGAGCCAGCATTCCGATGCACAAGTCTGACCAGGACATTCGTGACGAGGGACTGAGGGGAGGGGTGAAGACAGTCCTGAAGGGAGGGGGGACTTTCACTGACTGAGCCCGAGGATTGTATCGAAAACACTGCTCACCGCAAACACAAAATTGAGCATGCTGTTTAGCCCCAGAGTGAGAAGCACACCACTGATAATTGGGTACATTTTAAAGTTTATTTATTAGTGTCACAAGTAGACTTACATTAACGCTGCAATGAAGTTACTAGTCACCACACTCCTGTTCAGGTACACTGAGGAGAATTTAGCATGGCCAATGCAACTAACCAACACGTCTTTCAAACTGTGGGAGGAAACCAGAGCACTCGGAGGAAACCCATGCAGACACGGGGAGAATATGCAAACTCCACACAGACAATGACCCAAGCCGGGAATCGAACCCGGGTCCCTGGCGCTGTAAGGCAGCAATGCTAACCACTGTGTCACCTGATTAACAACACTGCCTCCGAAAGGCTGTTACAGTAATGTGCATTCTTGGGGTGACAATGTAGCAATGCATCGACTATCAGCTGTTTTGATGCCAGTGTAACAGTTTAAGAAATATTGCAGTGATATTCCCGATTCTGCACCTTAAGCTGAATTTCAGCAATCCCACAAATCCATTCTTAAACAGGGAACTGGAATTCTCTCGCTAAGTCTCCTCATTTCTCCTACTTTAAGACATTTCTTAAAACTTACTGTTCAAAGAGGTCCTATCATCTCTTTATTTGTCCTGGAGTCAGTTTCAGATAATCGCTCCTGTCAATTACTGGAGTGCCATCAGATATAGAAAGGGTGCTGTACGAATCCAAGTTGTTGTTGTAAAGTGTCCTGTCTGAACAAACTAACTTGTTAAATAAATATTCTGACAGTGGGGTATATACGCATCAAGAAGCCCGAACAATCCCAGAGTCAATGGGAATCAGGGAAAATCCCTCAGCTGATTGGCAGGAGAATGGGGATGAGAATCTGACCAGCCCTGGTTGAATGGAGGCACAAACTCAATGGGCCGAATGGCCTAATTCTGCTCCTAAATCTTATGGTCTTATACCTGGCACATTGGAAGGTGGTTGTGGAGAGTTAGTCATCTCAGTCCCAGGGCATCTCTGCAGGAGTCAAAAAACAAAGAACAAAGAAAATTCCAGCACAGGAACAGGCCTTCGGCCCTCCAAGCCTGCACCGACCACACTGCCCGACTTAACTAAAACCCTTCCGGGGACCATATCCCTCTATTCCCATCCTATTCATGTATTTGTCAAGATGCCCCTTAAAAGTCACTATCGTATCCGCTTCCACTACCTCCCCCGGCAGCGAGTTCCAGGCACCCACCACCCTCTGTGTAAAAAACCTGCTTCGTACGTCCCCTTTAAGCCTTGCTCCTCGCACCTTAAACCTGTGCCCCCAGTAATTGACTCTTCCGTCCTGGAAAAAAGCTTCTGACGATCCACTCTGTCCATGCCTCTCATAATCTTGTAGACTTCTATCAGGTTGCCCCTCAACCTCCATCACTCCAATGAGAACAAACCAAGTTTCTCCAACCTCTCCTCATAGCTAATGCCCTCCATACCGGCCAACATCCTGATAAATCTTTTCTGTACCCTCTCCAAAGCCACCACATCCTTCTGGTAGTGTGGTAACCAGAATTGAACATTATATTCCAAGTGCAGCCTAACTAAGGTTCTATAAAGCTGCAACATGACTTGCCAATTTTTAAACTCAGTGTCCCAGCCGATGAAGGCAAGCATGCCGAATGCCTTCCTGACTACCTTCCCCACCTGCATTGCCACTTGTGACCTGTGTACCTGTACACCCAGATCCCTCTGCCTATCAATACTCTTAAGGGTTCTGCCATTTACTGTGTATTTCCCATCTGTATTAGACCTTCCAAAATGCATCACCTCACATTTGTCCGGATTAAACTCCATCTGCCATCTCTCTGCCCAAGTCTCCAACCGATGTATATCCTGCTGTATCTTCTGATGGTCCTCATCACTATCCGCAAATCCTTTGTGTCATCCACAAACTTAGTAATCAAACCAGTTACATTTTCCTCCAAATCATTTATGTGTATTACAAACAGCAAAGGTCCCAGCACTGATCCCTGAGGAACTCCACTTGTCACAGCCCTCCATTCAGAAACAGACCCTTCCACTGCTACCCTCTGAGCTATGAGGAGAGGCTGAATAAACTAGGCTTGTACTCGTTAGAGTTTAGAAGAATGAGGGGAGATCTCATTGAGACGTATAAGATGATGAATGGGATGGATAGGATAGAGGTGGAGAGACTCTTCCCGCTCAGAAAGGACAGTAGGACTAGGGGGCACAGCCTCAAGATAAAGGGGGGGCGGTTTAGAACGGAGTTGAGGAGGAACTTCTTCACTCAAAGGGTGGTGAATCTCTGGAATTCTCTGCCCGTTGAAGTGGTGGAGGCTGCCTCGCTAAATATTTTTAAGACGTGGGTTGATGGGTTTTTGATAAGCGAGGGGATTAAGGGTTATGGGGAGAGGGCGGGAATGTGGAACTGAGCCACGACAGATCAGCCATGATCTTACTGAATGGCGGGGCAGGCTTGAAGGGCTGGATGGCCTACTCCTGCTCCTATTTCTTATGTTCTTATGTTCTCTGTCTCCTTTGACCGAGCCAGTTTTGTACCCACCTTGCCAGCTCACCTCCGATCCCATGTGACTTCACCTTCTGCACCAGTCTGCCATGAGGGACCTTGTCAAAGGCCTTACTGAAGTCCATGTAGAAAACATCCACTGCCCTACCCTCATCAATCATCTTCATCGCTTCCTCAAAAACTCGATTAACTTAGTTGCCTCTCACTAATACGTCCACTTATTCCCAAGTGGGAATAAATTCTGTCTCAAAGAATCCTCTCCAATAATTTTTTTACCACTGATGTAAGGCTCACCAGCCTGTAATTACCTGGATTATTCTTGCTCCCCTTCTTAAACAAAGGAACAACATTGGCTATTCCCCAATCCTATGGGACCTCCCATGTAGCCAGGGGAGATCCCATTGAGTCCCTTAGGGTTAGTGTCCTGGACTCAACCATCTTCAGCTGCTTCATCAATGACCTTCTCTCCATCATAAGATCAGAAGTGGGGATGTTCGTTAATGAGTACACAATGTTCGGCATCATTCTCAACTCCTCAGATATTGAAGCAGTCCATGTTCAAATGCAACAAGATCTGGACAATATCCAGGTTTAGGCTGATAAATGGCAAGTAATTTTTGCACCATACAAATGCCAGGCAGTTTCCATCACCAATAAGAAAGAATCTAACCCATTGTCCCTTGACATTTGATGGCATTATCAGTGCGGAATCCCCTACTCTCAACATCCTGTGGGTTACCATTGATCAGAAACAGAACTGGATTAGTTATATAAATATACCGGCTATCAGAGCAGGTCAAAGGCTGCGAATCCTGCAGTGATTAATTCACCTCCTGACTCCCCAAAGCCTATTCACCATCTACAAGGCACAAGTCAGGAGTGTGACGGAATACTCCCCACTTGCCTGGGTGGGTGAACTCCAACAACACTCAAGAAGCTTTACACCATCCAAACAGCCTGCTTGACTGGCATCTCTATCCATAAAAACTCACTCCCGCTATGACCAACGCATAGTGGCAGCCATTTGTACTAGCTACATGATGCACTGCAGTAATTCACCAAGGTTCCTTAGACAGCACCTTCCTAATCTATGACCACTTCCATCTATAAAGACAAGGGCAGCAGATACCTGGGAACACCACCACCTGGAAGTTTCCCTCTGAGCCGCACAGGATCTTAACTTATGAACAATATCGCTGTTCCTTTACTGTCGGTGGGTCAAAATCCTGGAATCTCGCTTTACGGCACTACGGATGTACCTACTCAACATGGATTGCAGAGTTCATAAAGGCAGCTCACCACCACCTTCTCAAGGAGCAATTAGGATGGGCAATGACACACACACACACACGCACGCAGTCACACACACGCTGTCACACACACACACACATGCAGTCACACACACACAGTCACACACACACACCACACAGCACCAGCCACTCCCAGCCCTTTCAGACACAGCCGTCCCGCCCGCTGTGGGAATCGGAATGGGTGAGGGGCAGAGAATGGGAAGACCCATTGACCTGGGCTGGGATTTTACGGTTTCCCGCCCAAACAGTTCATTGTTAAACTGCTACAGAGCAGGTCCTATTTTTCCAATGATATTAGAAATGTGTTTGCTCCGATAATGGCCTAGACACACGTGTACCTGGCAAGGGAGATAGTTTAATCTCAGATACAGATGAAGGACAGACTGGGCAGAGGCGGGTGTGAAAATCTCTTGGAATTTACTGTGTTATTGATGGGCTGAAGCAACAAGTGTTGTGTGGGGGAGTCAGAAACAGGAAGGTGTTTCACACTTTTCACTGCCATCCGACCGCGCAACATTGAATAATTTCCAAATGTGAATTGAGTGTCTCAGTTTAAGCAGCGTGATAATCTCCTGTAGAATCTGCATCAACATCGCAAAATAACTCCCAATTACATAACAGAATAAAATATCCAATCAGAACATTAGCAAACAATGCTTGTTACTGAGTCACAGAGATAACAACCCACACACTGACCCACACACACTGACCAATACTCACCCACACACACTGACCCATACACACTAACCCACACACACACTAACCCACACACACTGACCCACCTACATTGACCAATGCTCAACCGCACACCCCACACACACTGACCCACGCATACACTGACCCACACATACACTCACCCACACATACACTCACCCACACACACACCCACACACACTGACCCCCACACTGATCCACACATACACTGATCCATACATACACTTACCCACACACCGACCCATACACACACTGACCCACATACATTGACCAATGCTCAACCACACACACTGACTCACACACACTAACCCACACACACTGACCAATACTGACCCATACACTGACCCACACACATTGACCAATACTCAACCACACACTGTGACCCACACACTGACCCACACCCACTGACCAATACTCACCCACACAGTGACCCACATGCTGACCCGCACCCACTGACCAATACTCACCCACACACTGACATACACACACACACACACACACACACTGACCCACATGCACTGACCAATACTCATCCACACACTGACCCATGCACTGGCCCACACACACACACACACACACAGACCCACATGCACTGACCAATACTCATCCACACACTGACCCATGCACTGGCCCACACACACACACACACACACACAGACCAATACTTCCCCACACAATGACCCACACACTGGCCCACACTGACCTGCACGCTGACTACACACTGTGACCCACACTGGTCGTATTTTTGCTGTCTACATGTGTGTGATTATTGCTTTGCTCAGTAATGGATTGGGGACGTGTCTGGTCAGGATGGGGAGGCTCTTTCTGCATGTCCTGTCTGCAGTTTTTGTCTGTGTGTGAAGCAAGAGGCTGTAACACACGCTCTGAGTTATTACGGCACAGATAGTGGGATTCAGCCTTTCACCCGCGTTCTAAACTGCTCTGGACTCTGCCACGAGGAGAGACGTAGTGGAATGGGTCTAAACTTTCTGGGGTTTCAACAAATAATGGGATCTTATTGAAAAGTTTATAATTCTGAAAGGACTGGACAGTATTGGTGCTGAGAGAGTGCTCCCCCCGACTGGAGTATCACATACAGTGAGGAAGGGGCTGGTCACTGTGGACTGAGATTCGAAAAACATCTTCACTGAGCGAGTTGTGAATCTTTGGAATTCTCTGACTGTTGTGGATACTCTGTTGCTGAGTAGATTTGAGATTGAGATCAGTAGATTATGGACACTAACTCCATCCTCAGGAAATCAGAATATGGGGATCGGGTTGGAAAGTGGAGTTGATGGGGAATGTGAGCGATGATCTTATTAAATGATGGAACAGGCTGGATGGGCGGAATGGCCTACTCCTGCTCCCATTGCTTCGGTTTGGGAGTTTGAATACCGGGCTGTGTTATTCCAGGGATTCTGTGCACAGTGGTTGGTGATGAGAGTTGTGACAGAGTCCGAGTTCTACTCACCTCAAACACAACTCAATTCACCGTGACTGCTTCTGTAACCCTGGTTCAATGTTCGAACCATACAGAGCAGCTCTAAACTGTATAGTGTCACACTGTCAGTGTATGGAAACCTCCCACCCTCTCCCACACACCCAGAGAACCAGCTGATCATTCCCAAATCTATTCCCACAGGGAAAGAGCGTCACAACACCCTGCATCTGCTTTAGATTGGTTTACATAGCAAGAGAACGAGAAATGCTTTCCTGTACGTGCAGGGAGCACAGGTCATTAACTCTGGGCAGTGGACTCACTCTGACACTCTGCAGAGTCACAGTCTCTGACACTAGACTGTGTTCAGGACCTAATTGCACCCAGCCACCAACTTCCCTTGTGAACAGAGAAAAGATCAACGCTGACAGAGGGGTTGGAAATGTGTCTCTCCCGCTTCCCACATGCCTACTCTCGCTCCCTCCCTCACTCCTCCCTCACTCCCTCCCTCACTCCTCCCTCACTTCCTCCCTCACTCCTCCCTCACTTCCTCTCTTCCTCTCTGCTCTTACATCTAAATTTTAAAATTCTTCTAATGGTCTCGTTTCCTCCCCCTGTCCCCCCTCACCCCCCTGGCACTTCCCCTCCCCTCCTCCCCACCCCCTCAGTCTTTGTCACCTCCACTAATCCCTCCAGTTCTGCCTTTCTGAGAAGCCTCATTTTCAATCCCTCCATCATGATGTGCTAGATGAATTAATGGGGTAATTATGTGAGGTTGTGGAACAGGATAAGGTTGTGCACCTGTCAAAGAGTCGGTACAGACTCGATGGGCTGAATGGTCTGCTGGTGCACTGTTCCAGTGAAAATACCCCCTCACCACTGCCTTACCTTTAAACATACCTCCTGGACCAAACCTTTGGCCATCAGTCCCAATAGTTCCCTGTGTGGCCCCAGGTCTAATGTTGTAATGTGTCCTGGGGAGTTACATTACGGTAGATGCAGCACATAAACACCAGTAGTTACTGAAGCAGCTGGTAGTCTGCACGATAGAGTTAAGTGTGCCTTGTACTGGCTGGAATTTCACACAGTTTAACAGGAAAAATACAGAAAAGAAAAGGACATTGGAATGATCCCTGACCCCTCAGCTGCTTCCTCCTGATCTCGAGCTGTGAAATGTTCTGCAGCAACATCTGTGGTTTGGCTCCTCACAAATCCAGATAAAAACATCAGCCCTTCCCTCCTGGCCCCAACCCATCAACATTTTCCAGAGGGTGTGGATGGAGGTAGAGAGGCTGTGACCAGGCTGTCAGTGTGATAATGTCGCAGAGACCCTGCTCTAGGTCTCGAACTTGTTGGAAATGGCAATGCCAATCCGGGAATAACTCTCTGTCGGCTGGCTTCGGTGCTGTGTGCCAGTTGCCTTTGTGTGAAGTGATTGGTGCAATGTAGCCAGTTGATAGTCTGCCCAGATGTCACCAATCTGCTCCAGTCTCCTGCTGCTCCTCTGAGCAAGTGGTGAGAATTGTGGCAATGTTGAAAGATGCTGTTTTCTGCTTGTGAGATGGGAACCAGTGCGTGTGTGAATAGATCAGGTGAGGCTGTCGCTGCCAACGCTGTGCGCCCCCTCCCTTCTCGTTATGAGCCATGGAGTAAAAGCTGTTCCTCCGAGGGTCTCAGGAGATTACAAAGTGAAGACCACCACCCATCATCTCCTCTCACTCCCAATAGAAACCCAGCTTAAAAACTCAAAAACCTCCCGTTAATGTGTTTGCTTTTGTGTTTTCCTGTGTATTTGCGTGTGTCCCTGTGTGCATTTCAAAGTTCAAGTGTGTTTGTTTGTATGTGTTTGTGTGTGCATGTGTAGCTACCTGAACTTGCTTCTCCAAGCCTCTGAGTGTGTCTGTGTATGTATCTGTGTGTGTGTGTGTCTGTGTATTTGTGGGTGTGTGTGTATGTGTGTGTGTGTTGGGTGCGTTTCTGTGTGTGAGTTTATGTATGTGTTTGTGTATTTGTGTGTATATGTGTGTCTGTGTGTGTATCCGTATGTGAGTGTGTCTGTGTATTGGTATATGTGTGTGTGTCTGTATATTTGTGTGTGTGCGTGTGAGTTTGTGTGTGTGAGTGTGTTTCTGTGTGTGAGTTTGTGAGTGCGTGTGCATGTCCCTCTCGTTTCAGGACAGGCTGTTTCAGTATCTATACTGCAGCCACTAACTCACTTTGTGTCAATTATAAGCAGGTGGACCTCTGCTGGTCTCTGGGTGGATTCGAGTCTGCCAAAGGCAAGGCTGAGATATCAGTCAGTGGGAGTCAATGCCTGTGATGGATTGCACAGGTTAATAACCTGACTCCTCCTGTCTCACAAATGACTGATCCCTGACAGTGAAACTACATTTGAGCACTAACAGGACAGTTACTGAGTGTCCCAAGACTGACACATTGGCTGATAGACTTGACACAGAACCATTCATGCCTTTCCTTCTTCCTCCCTGATCTTAAAAAATGTAAAGAAATGTTTGTGCTCACTCAGTGACTACTGGGTAAAATCAGCTGACGTGAGACTGTGTCCCAGAAAGCACAAGGCAGATTGTACTGAAATAGTTCATCTCAACCATCAGTGTAGCAGGGAGGGAAGTGAAAGTTTGTTTAGAGAGGCTGTCCCTTTATACTGTGGACAACATGTGATCCAGGAAGTGTGGATTCTCATTATCAGACATCACTGTTGAATATCTGTAATCTCCTCCAGTCACACAACCCTCCAAGATCTCTGCACTCCTTTAACTCCAGCCTCTAAGGCCCCCTCATTGCCAGCGCTCCACCATTGGAAGCTGTGCCTTCAGCTGCCTGGACCCTAAGCTCCAGAATTCTCTCCCTAAACTTCTCCATATCTCTTTCCTCTTTTATAATGCTCTTTAAAACTAGCTTCCTGAACCAAGTTTTCAGTTTTCATATTTTCATATTTGATTTGATTTATTACTGGCACGTGTATTAGTATACGCTGAAAAGTATTGTTTCTTGTGTGCTGCGCAGAGAAAGCATACCATTCATAGAGTACAAAGAGAAGACCCACCATAGTGGATTGGATCTCAAACAATGACGAGACAGGGTACAGGAATGAGATAGAGAATCTGTTGAATTGGTGTGACAGCAATAATCTCTCCCTCAATGTCAACAAAACGAAGGAGATTGTCATCGACTCCAGGAAGCGTAAAGGAGAACATGCCCCTGCCTACATCAACAGGGACGAAGTAGAAAGGGTTGAGAGCTTCAAGTTTTTAGGTGTCCAGATCACCAACAACCTGTCCTGGTCCCCCCATGCCGACACTATAGTTAAGAAAGCCCACCAATGTCTCTACTTTCTCAGAAGACTAAGGAAATTTGGCATGTCAGCTACGACTCTCATCAACATTTACAGATGCACCATAGAAAGCATTCTTTCTCGTCGTATCACAGATAGGTATGGGCTCCTGCTCTGCCCAAGACCGCAAGGAACTACAAAAGGTTGTGAATGTAGCCCAAACCATTACACAAATCAACCTCGCATCCATTGACTCTGTCTACATTTCCTGCTGCCTCAGCAAAGCAGTCAGTATAATTAAGGACCCCACACACTCCAGACATTCTCTCTTCCACCTTCTTCCTTCGGGAAAAAGGTACAAATGTCTGAAGTCATGTACCGACCGACTCAAGAACAGCTTCTTCCCTGCTGCCATTTGACTTTTGAATGGAGTTACCTTACATTAAGTTAATCTTTCTCTACATCCTAGCTATGACTGTAACACTACATTCTGCACTCTCTCATTTCCTTCTCTATGAATGGTATGCATTGTCTGTATAGCGCGCAAGATATAATACTTTTCACTGTATGCTAATACATGTGACAATAATAAGTCAAATCAAATCAAAGAAGAAGGAAAGTAGAGGGTGTAGAATGTAGTGATACAGTCATAGTTAGGGTGTAAACTTAAATCAGGGTAGGTCCATTCTAATGTCTGACAGCAGCAGGAAAGATATGATTTGTTGTCATGTTTTGATTGCAGACTCTCCTGTGAATTGTTTGGGGACACTTCACTCCATTACAGGCAATGGAGGGAATGGCACAGTTGTAATGTTACAGGACTAGTAACCCAGGGGCCCAGGCTGATGTTGTGGAGACGAGGGTTCAAATCTCACCACTGGTGGAATTTAGCTTCAATTAATCATTCTGGAATTTAAAGTTTGTCTCAGTAAAGGTGACTATGACAACTTTCACCGATTGCTGTAAAAAGCCATCCAGGAGAGAACTTTACTCTCCTTACCTTACAGCTGGGTCTGGGTGGTAGACCCTGAAATGGGATGGTGAGACACTTGGTTCAAGGGCAGTTAGGCCCTGCCAGCAATGACCATCTCCATGAAAGAATAAGGGGACAATGTAGATATGAGTTGTTGGTGTTGGAACAGACACACAAAGCCAGGCAGGGGGAGGCAGACAAAGTATAAAAGCAGCATTTAACTTATCCGGTGTAGACCTTTGAGAGATGATCATTGATGTCCCACTGCCTTGCGAGAGGGTGGGCAGTGCCCCGGTTATTTTGTCACCCCTGGACTGAGTGTGTGGCTATGGAGGCAGGTGTGAGTGCAGTCTCACTGACAGCGAGCACTGCTGAATAATCTACTGAGGTCCACTGATGTTTATCCTTCCGGAACGTTCTCTTTCCTGCCATCTGCTGAATTAGCTGGATCAGGGCTGTTATTCTGCATTCTTCAAAATGTATGGATAAAGATGGTTCAAGGTTAGCCAGCAGGGTCCCAGACACTGGCCACTTGAATCCTTATCTGTTTACTAAAAGACACACGATACTAGGCTAATGTTTCCTGAACTTTGGATCTATAACAATGGGCTGGAGCTGTAAGGCCCTGTGTGTGTGTGAGTAATCATCAGCCACTTACGGCTCTCAGAGGAACTTCAACATAATTAGTCACAAAGCGAATTACTGAGAAAGTTCGCCCATCACCATAGAGACAAGTCAGTCAACTCACAGTGTGGTAACAACAAAATCCAGACACACTCACAATCCCTCTCACACACAGACACACTCACAATCCCTCTCACACACAGACACACTCACAATCCCTCTCACACACAGACACACTCACAATCTCTCTCACACACAGACACACTCACAATCCCTCTCACACACAGACACACTCACAATCCCTCTCACACACAGACACACTCACAATCCCTCTCATACACAGACACACTCACAATCCCTGTCACACACACACACACTCACAATCCCTCTCACACACACACACACTCACAATCCCTCTCACACACAGACACACTCATAATCCCTCTCACACACAGACACACTCACAATCCCTCTCACACACAGACACACTCACAATCCCTCTCATACACAGACACACTCACAATCCCTCTCACACACAGACACACTCATAATCCCTCTCACACACAGACACACTCACAATCTCTCTCACACACAGACACACTCACAATCCCTCTCATACACAGACACACTCACAATCCCTCTCACACACACACACACTCACAATCCCTCTCACACACAGACACACTCACAATCCCTCTCACACACAGACACACTCACAATCCCTCTCACACACAGACACACTCACAATCTCTCTCACACACAGACACACTCACAATCCCTCTCACACACAGACACACTCACAATCCCTCTCATACACAGACACACTCACAATCCCTCTCACACACAGACACACTCATAATCCCTCTCACACACAGACACACTCACAATCTCTCTCACACACAGACACACTCACAATCCCTCTCATACACAGACACACTCACAATCCCTCTCACACACACACACACTCACAATCCCTCTCACACACAGACACACTCACAATCCCTCTCACACACAGACACACTCATAATCCCTCTCACACACAGACACACTCACAATCCCTCTCACACAGACACACTCACAATCTCTCTCACTCACAGACACACTCACAATCCCTCTCACACACAGACACACTCATAATCCCTCTCACACACAGACACACTCACAATCCCTCACACACACAGACACACTCACAATCTCTCTCACACACAGACACACTCACAATCCCTCACACACACAGACACACTCACAATCCCTCTCACACACAGACACACTCATAATCCCACTCACACACAGACACACTCACAATCCCTCTCACACACAGACACACTCACAATCCGTCTCACACACAGACACACTCATAATCCCTCTCACACACAGACACACTCACAATCCGTCTCACACACAGACACACTCACAATCCCTCTCACTCAGACACACTCATAATCCCTCTCACACTCAGACACACTCACAATCCCTCTCACACACAGACACACTCATAATCCCTCTCACACACAGACACACTCACAATCTCTCTCACACACAGACACACTCACAATCCCTCTCACACACAGACACACTCACAATCCCTCTCACACACAGACACACTCACGATCCCTCACACACACAGACACACTCATAATCCCTCTCACACACAGACACACTCATAATCCCTCTCACACACAGACACACTCACAATCTCTCTCACACACAGACACACTCACAATCCCTCACACACACAGACACACTCACAATCTCTCTCACACACAGACACACTCACAATCCCTCACACACACAGACACACTCACAATCCGTCTCACACACAGACACACTCACAATCTCTCTCACACACAGACACACTCACAATCCCTCTCACACACAGACACACTCATAATCCCTCTCACACACAGACACACTCACAATCTCTCTCACACACAGACACACTCACAATCCCTCTCACACACAGACACACTCATAATCCCTCTCACACACAGACACACTCACAATCCCTCACACACACACTCACAATCCCTCTCACTCAGACACACTCATAATCCCTCTCACACTCAGACACACTCACAATCCCTCTCACACAGACACACTCATAATCCCTCTCACACTCAGACACACTCACAATCCCTCTCACACAGACACACTCATAATCCCTCTCACACACAGACACACTCACAATCCCTCACACCCACACACACACTCACAATCCCTCTCACTCAGGCACACTCATAATCCCTCTCACACTCAGACACACTCACAATCCCTCTCACTCAGACACACTCATAATCCCTCTCACACACAGACACACTCACAATCCCTCTCACACAGACACACTCACAATCCCTCTCATTCAGACACACTCACAATCCCTCTCACACACAGACACACTCACAATCCCTCTCACACAGACACACTCACAATCCCTCTCATTCAGACACACTCACAATCCCTCTCACACACAGACACACTCACAATCCCTCTCACACACAGACACACTCAATCCCTCTCACACACAGACACGCTCATAATCCCTCTCACACACACACTCACAATCCCTCTCACACACAGACACACTCACAATCCCTCTCATTCAGACACACTCACAATCCCTCTCACACACAGACACACTCACAATCCCTCTCACACAGACACACTCACAATCCCTCTCACACAGACACACTCACAATCCCTCACACACAGACACACTCACAATCCCTCTCACACACAGACACACTCACAATCCCTCTCACACACAGACACACTCATAATCCCTCTCACACACAGACACACTCACAATCTCACATTCAGACACACTCACAATCCCTCTCACACACAGACACACTCACAATCCCTCTCACACAGACACACTCACAATCCCTCACACACACAGACACACTCACAATCCCTCTCACACAGACACACTCACAATCCCTCTCATTCAGACACACTCACAATCCCTCACTCAGACACACTCATAATCCCTCTCACACTCAGACACACTCACAATCCCTCTCACACACAGACACACTCACAATCCCTCTCACACACAGACACACTCACAATCTCACATTCAGACACACTCACAATCTCTCTCACACTCAGACACATTCACAGTCACACAAACACTCAGATGCACAATCTCACACACACTGAGACACACTCACAAACATGAACACACTCAGGCACATTCACAATCACACACACACTCAGACACATTCACAATCACACACACACTCAGGCACATTCACAATCACACACACACTCAGACACACTCACAATCTCACATACACTCAGACACACACAATTTCACACACATTCAGACACACACTAAATCACACACACTCAGACACACTCACAATCTCACACACAATCATATTTACTCACAAGCATGCAGACACACAGACTCGCTCACAATCTCTGTCACGCTCAGACACACTCACAATCTCTCTCACACTCAGACACACTCACAATCTCTCTCACACTCAGACACACTGACAATCTCACACACACTCAAACTCACGCACAAACTCAGACACACGCACAATCACCCACACATTCAGACTCACTCTCAATCTCACGTACACTAAGACACACTCACAATCTCTTTCACACTCAGACACACTCACAATGTCACACGTGCTAAACACACTCACAATCTCACACACACTCAGACACACTCTCGATCTCACGCACACCCAGACACACTCACAATCACGCACACAATCAGACAGACTCACAATCTCACACACACTCAGACACATTCACAATCTCTCACAGTCTCAGACACACTCACAATCGCGCTGACATTCAGGCACACTCACAATCACACACATACACTCAGGCACACAATCTCATACGCACTCAGACACACACTCACAATCATGCACACACCCAGACACACTCACAATCACGCAGACATTCAGACTCATTCACAATCTCACACACACTCAGACACATTCACAATCACACACAGTCTCAGACACACTCAATCACGCAGACATTCAGACTCATTCACGATTTCACACACACTCAGACACACTCACGATTTCACACACACTCAGACACACACAAAATCTCACACACTCAGATACATTCGCAATCTCACACATACTCAGACATACAATCACACAGACACCCAGACACATTCACAATGACGCACACACTCGCAATCTCACAAACACGCAGACACACATACAACCTCACACTTGACCAAATGACTTGCATTTAACCATTTTCACACTCATGTTTCGCTAATGATGAATTGTTTATTATGCCAAAGGAATTTTGGTTCTGTCAGATTTATTAAAGGATCGAGAAAATACAGATTCCTAGGACAGCACCACCTTGTGTAGAGATGGTGTCGCTGTCTGTGAATGCTTCAGTATAACCACAGCCTTGTCGAACGCTGACTACAGAGCCTTAGGCATAAGGACCGATGTAAATGAGATCCTGTTGTTTGCAGTATAGCCTCTCACTGCTCAACATCATAGATCTGAGAAAATTCATTTTGACAAGGTGAAATGAGGAGCCTCTCTATTGCCCGTGGAGACTTGTAACCTCTTAATCAGATCAGACTGATTATGTTGCAAACACTGTGTGTTTGTGTGCATGGGCATGCATTTGTGAAGTATGTAAATATGTATTTGTGTCTTTATGTGGACAAATGCATTTGTGCATCCAGGTCTCTGTGTGCATGTACCTCTGTTTCACAGTAGAGGTGTGTACAATGGCTGTATATTTCCACGTGGGTATTTGTGAATTTCAGTGTTTGTCTCTGTGCGTTTGTTGTGTTGTGTTTCTATGTGTGTGTGTATATGTGTCTCTGTGTGTGTGTGTGTGTGTGTGTGTGTGTTTCTGTGTGTGTGCGGGTTTCCGTGTGCATGTTTCTGCATGCGTGTGTGCGTGGGTTTGTGTGTGTTTGTGTTTCCATGTGCTTGTTTCTCTGCATATTTGTGTATAGTTATGCATGTCTCTGTGTGTGTTTTTATTTCTGGTGTTTCCTGTGTGTGAGTGTTCCTGTGTATGTTTTGAGTGTGTATTTCTGTGTGTGTGCATGTTTCTATATGTGCGCAATGTTCTAACTGTGTTAGCGGTTGTGGGTTGTATATAAAAAAATGTGGTTTACACGCATAGATTCAAAGTAGCACACAACAATTCTTTTCAAACAGCTTTTTGCCTATAAATATAGCACTGTCACCGCCCCCCCCCCATTCCCCCACTGTTTTACCTCTGTGGTCATGACAGCATATACAGGATCAGTAATACTCTGGACACAGTGCTATGTGCTGTTAATCATTACACACAATCAATAAGGAAGCCAATCAGGAAGATGTCTGTACCTCTTTGGTTGTGTACAGCATTCTGGAATTTAGCTCCTCTTGACCCTAGAAATAGGATTTGGAACTTCAGTAGACACTTGTTCTCTTTGAACTAATCCTGCTTCATTCTCACAAGGTATGAACACAATCATCGGGCAACTCAGATTCAACTAAGTTTTCCACAGTTGTATTCACAACACTAGGGACTAAAGAAGTTGGCGCTTCTGGAGATGATTCTGAGGAATCAGTTCAAGATGACAGTTGGTCAGCATGGCATTGTCAAACTAGTTCATCTTCAGTTTAAACCGTGTAAGAAACTGGACTTGTTTTTGCTAAAACTATGGCTGGTTCCCATTTCTCAATCATGGCAAAATTACACACTAACGCTCGATCTCCTTGTTGAAATGAATGTTGTTTTGCTCTCATTTCTCATCTCGTAACTTGAGATTGTTGTTGACGATCTACTATCTCTGACGTTTCTGGACGCAATAACAAAGCAAATGTACTTCTCAACTTTCTCTTTAAGAGTAGTGATGCAGGTGAACTTTGTGTGGTTGCGTGAGTAGTGTTTTGAAAAGATGCCAGAAAGCTACTCCCACAATCTGATGATGAATCTTGCTCTCTTGAAGCTTTTAAAGAATGTTTCAAGGATTGTACAAATTTTCCAGCTAATCCATTGGTTGATGGAAGATATGGAGTGGAATTTATACACTGAATACCATTTACTTTAAGATAATCTTCAAACGCTTGTGAAGTAAACTGTGAACCACTATCACTTACAATCTGTTCCAGCTTGTCAAATCTTGAAAAAATTTTGTCAAGTTTTTCAGTGGTTTATTGGGTTGTAGAAGATCTCATGATAACTTCTGGCCATTTTTAAAATGCACCAATTATGATGAAAAACACGTACCCTCAAACAGACCAGCAAAATCTACCTGCAGTCGTTGCCATGGAATTTCAGGCCACCCCCACGGGTGTAAAGGAGACAGTGGGGGTATATTCCTTACTCATGCACAACATTGATACAGTCCCACTTTGTCTTCAATCTGAGCATCCAGACCCAGCCACCAAAAATAATACAAGCTGATTCCTTCATCTGGACTCTTCCAGGATGTCCCTTGTAGTGATTCAAGAATCCTTCCCTGTAGACTAGGAGGAATGATCACTCTGATTCCCCACAATAAACACCCAACTTGAACAGTCAACTCGAGCTTTCTTGGCACATGTGGTTTCCAATCAGGATGCAGACAATGTGTTCCAGCTGTCATTCCTTACAACTCCATCACCCTCCCCATCACAGGATCATTTCTGCTCTGTCTCTGAACTTGAGAAGTTGTCACAGGCAAATGATCTACTTGAGAAAAATAAAGAATATTAGCAAAACTAGTTGGTGGTATCTGCTCAGTAGGTAAAGGTAAGTGTGACAATGCATCAGCATTAGCATGGCACTCTGACGGAGAATACCTTTATACCGTAAGAGGGTACAGGTAAGATCAGTGACCATCTTTGTAATTGGCTAGCAGATAATGAGTGTTTGCCTTTATACGGTCCAAAAATAGTAGTTAAGGGTCGATGATCAGTTAATAATGTGAAATGATGGCCATATAAATAATGATGAAACCTTTATACAACAAACATTATACTCAATACTTATTTTTCTAGCTGAGTATAATTAGGTTGAGGTCTGACAAAGGGTCACTCTGACTCAAAAGACTGGCTCTATTCTCTCCCCACAGGTGCTGTCAGACCAACTGAGATTTTCCAGCATTTTTGGTTTTGTTTCAGATTCTGGTATCTGCAGTATTTTGCTTTTAGCTTACATTCAGTATCAGTCAGAGTATGAGAAGCAAAAACTATTGGTCGTTCTTCTCCCAAAGGCACAACACGTAAATCGACTGTTCTTACCCCATAATGTGAAGCATCACAGGCAAGCAGGAATGATCTCTTTGGATTAAAATGAACCAGTACTTCAGATCTCTGCAAAGAATTTTCAACATCTTTGTATGCTTTCTATTGGCCAGTCCCATGACTGTTTCACACAGAATAAATTATATGATGGCTTCAATAATGTAACAAAGTTAAGGACAAATAATTAATAATTCTAGAAAGGACCTTAATTGTGTCACATTCATTGGATCTTTTGGTGCTTTTAAAATAACTCCCATCTTTTTAGGTGTTTTATGTAGACCTTTGCCGCCAATAACATAACCCAAATACTGAACTGACATCTGGAAAAAGTAATGTGCTTGAAGACATTCAACTGTGTTTCTGTGTGTGTATTCCTGTGAAGGTGTTTCATTCTGTGTGTTCCTGTGTGTGTGTGTTTCTGTTTGTATGTGTTTCTGTGTGTGTATCTGTGTGTGTGTGTGTCTGTGTTTCATTTTGTGTGTTCCTTGTGTGTGTGTGTTTCTGTGTGTGTTTCTGTATGTGTGTTTTTGTGTGTGCCTCTGTTTCTGTGTGTCTGTGTGTGTGTGTGTATGTGCCTGTGTGTGTGTTACTGTTTGTTTGTATTTCTGTGCCTGTGTTTCTGTGCCTGTATTTCTGTGTCTCTGTTTCTGTGTCTGTTTCTGTGTGTGTGTGTTTTTGAATTGATAGTAGCACATTGTAATATGTATGAAATTCAGACAGCCCAATGCATCGTGTCCCCAGAGATAATTCTCCTCAAGATCTCGGAACCTGATTTGAAAGGATCAATTTCGGCCTAAATGATATGTTAAATAAACAGCAGGAAAAAAATGGTCTCTTCAGCAGCTGTTTGGAGCCACCAACCCCAGCCTGCAGAGAGTTGTGAGGACAGATTGTTTGTAAATTGAGATGAATAGGCCGGCAGGATGGCATTTGCTAGAAAACAACTTCATTTATAAAAAGATTTGGTTCAATTATGCATGTGTTTGCATCTTGATCCTATTATATACACAGACTGCAGCCTTTCTCTGTAATCTTATTCCACTCTATTCTGTCACTAGGTCTCAGTATTTATTGTTCAAACTCATTCCCACAAGTGGAAAAAGAGCAAAAGAAATGAATATGAGATCAAAATGAAAAAGAAGAAATACCAAGAGGAAAGCGATTGGCTGTGCTCCAATACTGACAGACAGGGGGATAGCAGGAGAGTGATAGAGACACAGAGAGGTAGAGAGAGATAGAAAGAGATTGAGTGAAAGTGTCAGAGAGCACTAGGGATCAATAAACAGAGTGAGATGGACGGTGAGGGAGGCAGAAAGTGAGGGACAGGGAGAAAGAGATAGAGAGACACAAAGACAGACACTGGATAGATGAATGGGCGGCACGGTGACACTGTGGTTAGCACTGCTGCCTCACAGCACCAGGGACCCGAGTTCGATTCCCAGCTTGCATCACTGGCTGTATGGAGTCTGCATGTTCTCCCCGTGTCTGCATGGCTTTCCTCCGGGTGCTCCAGTTTTCTCCCACAGTCCAAAGATACATGCAGGTTAGGTGGATTGGCTGTGCTAAATTACCCTTCAGTGTCAGAGGGATTAATAGGGTAAATGCATGGAGTTATGGGGATAGACCCTGGGTGGGATTGTGGTCGGTGCAGAATCGTTGGGCTGAATGGCCTTTTGCACTGTAGGATTCTATGATAACAGGCCTGTTATAGTATATCACTCCTCGAGCAGCCAACGTGGACTATTCCACTGCTCCCTTGTCCATGTGGGGGGCGGGGGTGAAATCTGCCTGCTCCCCATCCCTGGGGCAGAATATTTTTGGTGACGGACAGGTTGCTCACCCCACCCCCCCCCCACCACCCGCCCTGAAGCAAAGTTGGTGCGGAATTGTCCCACCTCATGCCAACCTGCCCTGCAGCCAGAACACAACCAACAAGAGTCCGGGTGGAACTTCAGCCCCTCACTGGGGAGGAAGAGGAAGCCCGTCCCCTTCAGGAGTTTTCGGCCAATTTGATTGGCTGGCAGTTTCATCCACCCCAGCAGTGCCAAGAGTGTGTTAGTGGACGCTGACGGAACTGCGACAGGAAGGAGAAGGCTGCCCATGGATGCTGGAGGCAGAGATATGCAGGGGGGAACAGCGAGTGGTGTTGGGGGGGGGGTATGTAAAGGTGGTGTAATACCTTGCATTGTTGATCTTTTCCTACACCCAGCTACGACTGTAACACTACATTCTGCACTCTCTTGTTTACTTCTCTATGAATGGTACGCTTTGTCTGTTATGCGCACAAGAAACAATACTTTTCACTGTGTGCTGATACATGTGACAATAATAAATCAAATTAAATCAACCAAATTTCAGGCAGCACTTTCCAAATAGGAGCAGTGGACACCACTCACTGAGACTCCTCCATCATTCCAACTGAAGATGACTAATGGTGCTCAACGAAACCTTTCTGAACTCTCTCTATTTCCCTTTCTATATATCCCAAACTCTATCAAAAACTCATCAGAACAACTCAGTGCATCAAACCATTCTGTTTCGGAACTGCAGGCTGCAGATGATCAAACTGGCAGCATTTTAAACTGACCTGTGAGGAATTGTGAAAGTATTCGAGTTGGTGCTGTGATGTGTGTGGCTGCTATTTTTATCTGTGAAACGGCACATCCCTCTTTATAGATGTTGGTTGGAGATCAGGATCAGAAACAAACATTTCTCCCATCTCAATGAAAAGGGGTCCCAGGAAGACGCCAGGGTTTGTTCGCAGTGTGTGATGTATGAATTTGAGGACTACAGGATTGAGAACCGACGTTTTATAATCTATTTGATCCCCGGGGACATGCGGTAATTCTGAGCTGGTCTGTCAGCCTCATTCCGAGACTGGGAGAAATATCCAGAGGCTGTGGGTCACCTGAAGGGGGGACGAGCATGTTGACCAAGTGCGAGTAATAGAGTGGCAGAGACTCAGTGAACTTCACCCCTGAGCACTCAGGCTGTGATAATCAGTGAAGCGACTGTGCTTCACACGAGGCACTTCCTCTAGAAATAGAACTGCTTTACCTGCCTTTGCTCACATTCACTCCCAAAGGACAGGCTCTGCTGTTAAACAGGACCATTTACTTCCAGAGTCCAATGCTCACAGCTTATTATGCTATGCTAACTGATAAATATCGAGGCTGGTAACAGGGCCAGAGATGGACAGGTCCCGTGTGTCTGATTTCCAGCAGCAAACCTGAGTTGTTGACTTGCAGCCAAGTCACTACACAAGCTTGGTAAATGTCTAGGGATTTAAGACAGTCTTTAGCACCCTCTTTATTTACAATTGTGTCCCCTTTCCGGCTTTTATCTCCCCTCTCTCCACTTGGCTGTATGATTTGTCACTGATTCTCTTAGAAAGCACTGACATCCAAAACTCTGCTGCCTGTACCCCGAACCGCACCAAGTGGGTAGCACGGTGGCACAGTGGTTAGCATTACTGCCTCACAGCGCCAGGGACCCGGGTTCGGTTCCTGCCTTGAGTCATGTCAGTGCGGAGTCTGCACGTTCTGCCCATGTCTGCTTGGGATTCCTCCGGATGCTCCAGTTTCCTCCCACAGTCTAAAAGACTTGCTGGTTAGGTTGATTGGCCATGCTAAATTTTCCCTCCGTGTACCCGAACAGGTACCAGAGTGTGGCAACTGGGGATTTTCACAGTAACTTAATTGCAGTGTTAATGTAAGCCTACTTGTGACACTAATAAATAAACCAAATTAAACTAATCTAAGCCCTGTTCACTCAATTCTGGGCGCTGACAACACCTTAATTATAAAATTCTTATCCTTGTTTTCAAATTCCCTCCATGGCTTCCCTCTCTCTGTAGTTCCGAGCTACAGCCCTACCACCCTCTGAGGTATCAGCGCCCAGCTTTCCCCTGCAGCCCTGATTTTAATCACTCCACTACTGCATCTTCAGTATGGAATTCCCCGTTGAAACTCCTGAACCTCTCTACCAATCAGCCGTCCTTAAAGTGGCTTCATAGAATCAACCAACATCATTTCTGGGAAGCACCTTCGGTAGTTGTAATACATTAAAGGTGCTATATGAATGTAAGTTGTTTTTGTTGACTTTAATCTAATTTTTTTTGATTTATTTATGGGACGTGGGTGTCGCTGGCTGAGCCAGCATTTATTGCCCATCCCTAATCGCCGTTGAGCTGAGTGACTTACTTGGGCCATCTAGCAGGACTTTTAAGAGTCAGTCACATTGCTGTGGTTCTGGAGTCACATCTAGGCCAGACCGGTTAAGGATGGCAGATTTCCTTCCCTAAATGACATTAGTGAACCAGAAGGGTTTTACAACAATTGCTGACATGATATTTGTCATCCTGGGATTTTGGCAACATGATTTCAAAGCCACTGTCTCTCAGATACAACATTAAGGGACAACAGGATAAGGGGTAGCAAATTTAAAACAGAGTTGAGGAGAAACTACTTCTCCCAGAGGGTTGTGAATTGCTAGAAGAGGGCATGAGATGACTTTGGCTGATAGGATTAAGGAGAATCCTAAGGCGTTCTATAGGTATGTCAAGAACAGAAGGTTGGTTAGGGCAAGATTAGGGCCAGTTACAGACAGTAGGGGGAAGTTGTGTGTGGAACCGGAAGAGATTGGAGAGGCATTGAACCATTATTTCTCTTCGGTGTTCACGCAGGACGATATGAATGTAGCTGAGGAGGTCACTGGGGTGAAGGGGTGTAAAATAGAAAGTATTGTAGTTGATACAGAGGATGTGTTGGATATTCTAGATGGGTTGAAAATAGATAAGTCCCCTGGTCCAGACGGGATTTACCCTAGGATTCTATGGGAGGCAAGAGAGGTGATTGCAGAGCCACTGGCTCTGATCTTCAGGTCGTCGTTGGTCTCTGGTATAGTACCGGAAGATTGGAGGACAGCGAATGTTGTCCCATTGTTTAAGAAGGGGAGCAGAGACTTCCCTGGGAATTACAGACCAGTGAGTCTTACTTCTGTAGTGGGCAAGGTTTTAGAAAGAATTATTAGGGATAGGATTTATAGTTATTTGGAGAGTAATGAATTGATTAGAGATAGTCAGCATGGTTTTGTAGCGGGAAGGTCGTGCCTTACTAACCTTATTGAGTTCTTTGAGAAGGTGACCAAAGAGGTGGATAGGGGTAAGGCAGTAGATGTGGTATATATGGATTTTAGTAAGGCGTTTGATAAGGTTCACCATGGTATGCTTCTGCAGAAAATGCAGATGTATGGGATTGGTGGTAATTTAGGTACTTGGATCAGGAATTGGTTAGCAGATAGGAGACAGAGGGTGGTGGTTGATGGTAATTATTCATCATGGAGTTCGGTTACGAGTGGTGTGCCTCAGGGATCTGTTTTGGGGCCACTGCTGTTTGTAATCTTTATTAATGATCTGGATGAGGGTATAGTTGGGTGGATTAGTAAGTTTGCTGATGACACCAAAGTCGGAGGTGTGGTAGATTGTGAGGAAGGGTGTCGAAGTTTGCAGGGTGACTTGGACAGGTTGCAGAGCTGGGCCGCGAGGTGGCGGATGGAGTTTAATGCGGAGAAGTGTGAGGTAATCCATTTCGGTAGGAATAACAGATGTGTTGAGTATAGGGCTAACGGGAGGACTTTGAATAGAGTGGAGGAGCAGAGGGATCTAGGTGTATGTGTACATAGATCCCTGAAAGTTGGGAATCAAGTAGATAAGGTAGTTAAGAAGGCGTACGGTGTCTTGGCGTTTATTGGTAGGGGGATTGAATTTAGGAGTCGCAGCGTCATGTTGCAACTGTACACAACTCTGGTGCGGCCGCACTTGGAGTACTGTGTGCAGTTCTGGTCCCCACATTACAGGAAGGATGTGGAGGCTTTGGAGAGGGTGCAGAGGAGGTTTACCAGGATGTTGCCTGGTAGGCAGGGGAGGTCCTATGAGGAGAGACTGAGGGATTTGGGGTTGTTTTCACTGGAAAGAAGGCGGCTAAGAGGGGATCTTATAGAAACATATAAGATGATTAGAGGTTTAGATAGGGTGGATGGTGATAGCCTGTTTCCTCGGATGGAGAAATCTAGCACGAGGGGGCATGGCTTTAAATTAAGGGGGGGTAGTTATAGGACGGATGTCAGGGGCAGGTTCTTTACCCAGAGGGTGGTGAGGGACTGGAATGCCCTGCCTGCTGCAGTTGTAAATGCGCCTAGTTTGGGGGCGTTTAAGAGATTGGTGGATAGGTTTATGGACGAAAAGGGATTGGTTTAGATTAGTGGGTCAATGTTTTTTTTTAAAAATAAGACTGGTCGGCGCAACATTGTGGGCCGAAGGGCCTGTTCCGCGCTGTAATGTTCTATGTTCTATGTTCTATAATTGCAGAATTCACAACCCCAAAGTGCGGTGGATGTTACGGCAGTGAGTAAATTTGAGGAGTTAGACAGATTTTTAATTGGTAATGGGTTGAAGGGTTATGGGGAGAAGACAAGAAAATGGGGATAAGAAGCATATCAGCCATGATGGAATGGTGGAACAGATTCGATGGGCCGAATGGCCTAATTCATTGACCTATAAGACATTGATGAGGCCAGATTTAGAGTATTGTGTGCAGTTTTGTTCACCTAATTACAGGAAGGATATTAATAAGGTTGAAAGAGTGCAGAGGAGGTTTACAAGGATGTTGCTGGGACTTGAGAAACTGAGTTACAGAGAAAGGTTGAATAGGTTAGGACTTTATTCCCTGGAGCGTAGAAGAATGAGGGGAGATTTGATAGAGGTGTATAAAATTCTGATGGGTATAGATAGAGTGAATGCAAGCAGGCTTTTTCCACTGAGGCTAGGGGAGAAAAAAACTAGAGGACGTGGGTTAAAGTGAAGGGGGAAAAGTTTAAAGGGAATGTTGGGGGGGCTTCTTCACACAGAGTGGTGGGAGTGTGGAATGAGCTGCCAGATGAAGTGGTGAATGCGGGGTCACTTTTAACATTTCAGAAAAACTTGGACAGGTTCATGGATGAGAGGGGTGTGGAGGGATATGGTGCAGGTCAGTGGGACTGGGCAGAAAAATGGTTCAGCACAGACAAGAAGGGCCAAAAGGCTGTTTCTGTGCTGAAATGTTCTATGGTTCTATGGTTCTGCTTCGATATCTGATGAAATTATAAGCAAGAGCCCCTTTCTGCCCCTCAGCTGGAAACAGAGGACTCGTTGTGCTGTAGGAGGAAGACACGGGGCGTCTTGCCTTTTCAGTGGCCACTTTCTCTCCCTCGTTTGGAACCCAAGAGCAGACTAATTGGTTATTAACACATTGCTGCTCTGTGGGATCATTCTATGCAAAGTCCAGCTGCTGAATTTACTACATTACAAATAAGTACGTTTCCAACGTACTTCACTGGCTGAGAAACATTTTCAGAATTCTGGAGGATCTGAAAGGTGTTATATAAATGCAAGTCTGTCTTTAACCACTCATTAATCTACGCAGACCAGTACACTGTGTGAAGTTCTTACAATATTTTCATGAAAGAGTGTTCCAATCTTTGAGCGGAATTTAAAGGATACAGAAGAGAATGTTCCAGAGATAATCTGGAGTTCAAGGTTAGACTCCCAGTCCCGTGGAGAGAGTCAGGTTGAGTGGGAATGTGTGAGCGGTGATAAGCACCGTAACAGAGTGCAGCAAATGTTGCAATTGAATTCGTACTGTCATATTAAAGTGATTTATAGACTGTCCACTTCCTTCAATGATTTTAAATCAAACTTTTAGCTTTTAATTATTAGAAATCTTTTCAGTTTGATAGAAAGAAAAAGGTTATTTTGAAAATTGAAGGTTAGAGAGTACTCGGAGGGTTAGTGTGTTTACCTCCCCATCCCGGAGAACAAGATTGAAATTTGGATACTGAGAAGGTCCATTGGGACTGGGCCCCTTTAACCGTCCCCAATACAATCCTGCCCCTGGGTGTGACAGCAGGAGGCAGCCAAAGTTTCGGTTCCTGAGTCCCGGTCAGTAAGTCATAGAATCCTTACAGTGCAGAAGGAGGCCATTCGGCCCATCAAGTCCGACTCATAGCCAGGCTTACCCCGTAACCCCACATATTTACCCCACTAATCCCGTAACATAAATATCTTGGGATTCTAAGGAGCAATTTAGCATGGCCAATCTACCTGACCTGCATATTTTTGGCTGACTGGAATGTCAGCCAAAATCCACTGAGAACAACATTGGGATCAGCTGTGATGCCTTCGTAATTGAATTTCTTGCCGACAATTACTGTCTCATGAATGAAAATGAATCCCCAAACTTCCCCAATGAAGTGATAATGATCAATGGGCGATTTACCATCTCCAGAGAGACAGAGAAAACAAGCAGAAAGTGTCAAACGAAGCTGTTTAAATTTCCCCTCCCTGTCTCTGTAATCTCCCTGATTTCCATCATTGTACCATTGGTGACTGGACCTGCAACTGCCTGGGCCTGATTCTCCCCATCTAACCCCACTCTGTCAAAAAGAAAACCCAGCTGGGTGAATTCCACACTGTCACGCAGCGGGGGTGAGGGGTGGGGTGGGGGACCACTCCCCCACACTCAACCTTCACCGGCGAGATCCGTGACTCCCAGAACTTTTCTGAATCTTGAGCCCTCACTGTGCCATGGACAGTGACCCCCTCTCTTTTTCTTTTTGTCACTCTCTCTCTCACACACACACACACACACACACTTTGTCTCTCTCATTCATGGCACAGTGACGCAGTGGTTAGCACTGCTGCCTCACAGTGTCAAGGACCTGGGTTCGATTCCCGGCTTGGGTCACTGTCTGTGTGGAGTTTGCAAATTCTCCCCATGCCTGCGTGGGTTTCCTCTGGGTGCTCCAGTTTCCTCCCACTGTTCAAAGATGTGTGGGTTAGGTTGATCAGCCATGATAAATTGCCCCTTAGTGTCAGGGGGACTAGCAGGGTAAATATATGGGGTTAAGGGGATAAGGCCTTGGTGGGATTGTGATCAATGCAGGATCAATGGACCAAATGGCCTCCTGCACTGTAGGATTTTATGATTCATACTCTCTTTCTCTTTCTCCCACTCTTTATTTCTCTCTCAGTCTCTCACACATGCTTTCACTCCCTTTCTCTCTCTGTTTCTCTCTCCCTTTTTCTCTCTCCCTCTGTTTTCCTCTCTCTCTTGCTGTCTCTCTATTTTTCTTGCTCTCTCTGTTTTTCTTTCTCTCTCTATCTATCTTTCTCGCACTGTCTCTTTTTCTCTCTCTTTGCCTTGTACTTAACGGGGGAGTGTCAGTTACTCTGACACCCCCTGAGGTAGACTGCTAGCACTCTGTGTATTGCTGTTAGAGTTTGTAAATAAAGGGATTTTGGTGAAGGGACTTCTGCATCTGAAGACATATTACACCCACATTGTTCACAGCCTTGGAGCTGAGATCACCGTCCCACCACAGTGTCATTTTTAGCACACTGAGAATTCTTTAGAAAATGTTATCCAATTGCAATTGCTAAATAATCTTAAGTGTGATAAAAAATATACTGACTTTCAAACTATCAGTTAGGCTCACAGTGAGGCATATTTGCCTGTACCAGAAGCTACTTATGTTAACACAGGGCCATGTTCTTTGCAGACAGAAAGAATACGTACACACATTGCACCTATTTCAGCTAAACAAAATTTCACTGGTTCATTCCTCAGGTCAATGCCTTGAGCAATCAGAGTCAAGATATCTGGTTTAAATTTCAAACAATGCTTGCCAGTTAACTGTCAGTCATGCATCAACTGGAGGCGATGGCCCAGTGATATTATGGCTAGACTATTAATCCAGAAACTCAACTAATGTTCTGGAGACCCGGGTTTGAATCCCACCATGCCAGATGGTGGAATTTGAATTCAATCAAACATATCTGCAATTAAGAATCTACTGATAACTGTGAAACCATTGTTAATTGTTGGAAAAACCCATCTGGTTCACTAACGTCCTTTGGGGAAGGAAATCTGCCGTCCTTACCTGGTCTGGCCTACATGTGCAATGTGTGACTCCAGAGCCACAGCAACTGACCTCGGACAATGACAGATGGGCAATAAATGTTGGCCAGCCGGTAATGCCCATGTCCCATGAATGAATTTTTAAAAATCTCTGTGGAAAAGGCTGTACCAGAAGAGTGTACTTGCCAATCCCCTTCTCATACAACATCAAGCTGCTGTTCCCTCTGATGTTGATATCCTTGCAATTGTCCTGATAAGTGCAAGGTGAAAAGCTTCAAGGAAATGTCTTTTTTCAACAATTCTCAAAGTTAGTATTATCTGCTCTCATCTCTGTTTTCAGATCCCTCTGTGATGAGGGAGGTCGTGGGAGGGAGTGTATTTGATGGACCAGATGGCCTTTCTGTGATCCCTAATATCTGCTGTTTCTATGACAACTGCCTCTTGTTGGCTGACTTTTTAGAATAATTTACTGGTTTGAGTCTGCGGCAGTGAGTGGGAAGAATGTTTGGATCTTTGTACCATTTTAACAGATGTCTTTTTCGGTGGAATTGATTATCATTAATTGGGTGCATGGTCGTGTATTTGCAAACCTGTTTGTGGGTGTCTGTCTGTGTGAATGAAAGATTTATGCAACACCTGAACATCACTCACTAACACCTCGAGCTGCTTCACATCCCAGAAATTACTTTGATTTGGGTTCAGTGTTGTTGTGTAGCAGATGTAGGAGACAATTTACACAGTGACCCACACTACAATGATCAGTGAACAATTTATCAAGAGGGAATGACACTCCAGACTCCGGATCTTTTGACTGGTAGAGATGATCTTTATGTCATTTTTAGCACAAGGACAAGTAGATGAAGCCGGTCTTTAATCAAAGCTGAAAAATCCTTCAGTATCTCACTTTTAGGTTTCACTATCACACTGTAACCCGTGAATTCTGCTCTGTAATCTCAGAGTCACACACTGTAACCCCTCACTATCACACTGTAACCCCTGGATACTTTTCTGTAATCTCGGAGTCACACACTGTAATCCTGCAATACTGCACTGTAACCTCTCAGTATCACACTGGAGTGGAAGCCTAGATTGAGTGTGAGTCCTGAAAGTGACGCTTAAATCTCACAGACACAGTGTGACCGCTAACTAGGCCAAGACAACACAAAAGCAAAATAGTGGAGCTTTAAAAATCTGAAATAAAAACAATGCTGGAAATAGGAGCAGCAAGTGGTTAGCGCTGCTGCCTCATAGCACCAGGAACCCAGGTTCGATTCCCAGCTTGAGTCACTGTCTGTGTGGAGATTGCACATTCTGTCCGTGTCTGTGTGGGTTTCCTCTGGGTGCTCTGGTTTCCTCCCACAGTCCAAAAGATGTGCTGGCTAGGGTGCATTGGCCGTGCTAAATTCTCCCTTAGTGTACCTGAACAGATGCCGGAGTGTGATGACTAGGGGATTTTCACAGTAACTTTATTGCAGTGTTAATGTAACCCTACTTATGACACTAATAAATAAATAAATACTCAGCGGGTTCGGCTGCGCCTGTGGAGAGAGACAGGAGCAAACATCTCAGATCTGTGCCTGTTCATTAAAATGTTAATTCTGTTAGATTGGCACAATAATGTTTAAACCATTTATTTTTAGTGTAGGGACTGTTCTACTTGCTGCCAGCAACTCACACTTACCCTGCAGTAGGCTGTTACACTGGGAAGACGGCTCACCCGCTATTGGCTGCCAGCGGGGAACCCATGATAGGGTTGACTTAAAGTAAAGTTTATTTATTAGTAAGCTTACATTAACACTGCAATGAAGTTACTGTGAAAATCCCCTAGTCGCCACACTCCGGTGCCTGTTCGGGTCAGTGCACCCTAACCAGCACATCTGTCAAGCTGAGGGAGGAAACCAGAGCACCCGGAGGAAACCCACGCAGACATGGGGAGAACATGCAGACTCCACACAGACAGTGACCCAAGCCGGGAATTGAACCCAGGTCTCTGGCGCTGTGAGGCAGTGGTGCTAATCACTGTCCCACCGTGCATCCCAACATTGACAGGACTGGAAAATTCTGCTGATGGAATGGCCCGGAAAATCCCACCCTTCGTGTCTTTTGAATGCGCTGGGAAAGGAGGAGACTAATACTGGTTAAAAGATATTTTCCAGAAGGTGTCAGCAGGAATATCACTTGTGGACAAATCATTTTCTTATTGATTACACATTTAAACATAAGCAGCTTGGGTCAGTTTGTTACAGCTGCTGAGCAAGAAATATGCTTCTGAATTTATAAAGGGTGTTGCTTGGATAGTGTGTAGGAATTGCTGAATCATTGAGTGGTTATAGCACAGGAGGCTATTCAGTCCATCCTCCTGTACATACTGACTCTCTGGAAAGACAACACAGCTTGTCCCACTCCCCCCATCCCCTTAGAATCGCAAATTATTCTCTTCAGCTGAACATCCGATGGTGTTTTGAAGACCATTATTAAATTAGCCACACACTCTGACAGTGCATTCCAGATCCTTATCACTAGCCTCTAATTCTCCACCCTTCCTCCAATGGGAACTGTTTCTCTCTGTTTCTTCTATCCAGATGCAGCATTGATGTGATGTTCTGCACAGTGTCATAAACTTACACGGCAGTACGGTGGCACAGTGGTTAGCACTGCTGCCTCACCTAGACAAGGAGCTGGGTTCAATTCCAGCCTTGGGTCACTGTCTGTGTGGAGTTTGCACATTCTCCCCGTGTCTGCATGGGTTTCCTCCAAATTCCCTTCCAAGCTGTGTCGGTTAGGTGGGGATTGAGCATGGGAAATGTGTGGGGTGACAGAAATGGGGGACGAGGGGGGAAGAGGGCCTGTGTAGAATATTCTGTCAGAGAGTCAGTGCCGACCCAATGGGCCGAATGGTCTCCTCTGCAGTGTGTGATTTCTGCGACTCTATATAATACATATTGAAATGTATAGTCATGGGCAAGATCCCCAACAATTCCATAGGTTCTTTGACAAAACCTTTACGCATATCAAAATAAATGAACAGTTATTTATTTTTTATTTATGAGTCACAAGTAAGGCTTACATTAACACTGCAATGAAGTTACTAGGAAATTCCCTTAGTCAGCGCAGTCCAGCGCCTGTTCTGGTCAATGCACCTAACCAGCACGTCTTTCAGAATGTGGGAGGAAATCAGAGCATCCAGAGAAAACCCATGCAGACATGGGGAGAACGTGCAAACCCACACAGACAGTTGCCCAACCCGGGAATTGAACTGGGGTCCTTGGTGCTGTGAGGCAGCCGTACTAACCACTGTGCCACCATGTGAGTTACTCCATCCAACAAAGCTTCCATCAAATCAAAAGAGAAAATGCTGGAAAATCTCAGCTGGTCTGGCAGCATCTGTAAGGAGAGGAAAGAGCTGATGTTTCGAGTTCAGACGACTCTCTGTCAAAGCTTCCACTCAGAAACCTCAAGGAATATATTTTTGTTCTTTGCGCAAGTATTAAATCAGCGCAAAGTCTGGAGACAGCTGATTGTTACAAATGACTACAGGAGAACAGACTTTTAAAAATTCTTTGTAAGAATCTGGGTGTTGCTGGCTGGCCAGCATTTATTGCCCATCCCGAATTGCCCCTTGAAAAGGTGCTGGTGAGCTGCCTTCTTGAACGGCTGCAGTCCATATGATGTAGGTAGACCCAGAGTGCTGTTAGGGAGGGAGTTCCAGAGTTTTGTCCCAGTGACAGGGAAGGAACGGTCGATATATCTCCGAATCGGGAGATAATGTGGGTGAGGTAACGCAGCCATAGAGAAGATGCTTCCACTCATGTGCAAGACCAGAAATGTGGGCGATAGTTATGAGATTGTGATAAATACAACAGGGAATTCAGGAGAAAGGTCTTTACCTAAAGAGCAGTGAGAATGTGGAACTCACGGCTGAGGAGGATAGTAAAGACACGTCTGAGGAAAGTCAGGTTAGAATGAGAGGGAGATAGAGGGATACCTCAGAAAATGGGGTGAAGTTGGGAAGTTATGTTGCAGTTGTACAGGACGTTGGTGAGGCCGCACCTGGAATATTGTTCTCAGTTTTAGTCGCCTTGCTATAGGAAAGATGTTATTAAACTGGAGAGAGTGCTGAAGAGATTTACAAGGATGTTGTCAGGACTCAAGGGACTGAGTTACAGGGAGAGGCTAGGACTTCTCTCTCCAGAAGGTA